>NC_092097.1:24334244-24526744 GCF_045679555.1 Salvelinus alpinus
CCTCCCCTCTGTCCCTCTATCTCTGCTCCTGCTGCATGTTTCATTGGCTGCTAAATGTTTTAAGTGGTGTGTTGTGAGAGACCCTTGTGAGACGGTGCTGAGAAGGTATCAAAGAATCTGAGGCTACACCTGACAAGATGTGACAAGTCTCTAGCTGACACCTGACAAGTCTCTAGCTGATTAGTGTTGTGCTCCCAGAGTTCTCTGCTCTGAAGGGTCAAGCAAATTGTTTCCACGCTTCATTAGCAGTTTACTTAATTAGCTAATTTACAATCACAGCTCTTTGTTTCCATGGCGCTAGCAAAGACATCAAACAGCAGCTCCCTCTCCATCCATCTCCCCTCTGCTTTCCTCCTCTCTTTTCTTTCTGCCTTTCTTAATCCCTCTTTCTTGTCTGTTCGCCAGTTTGGAGTCTTTAGAGATGGTGTGTGGAGCAGGGAGGGGGTATAGCCTGGGAGATCCGTGTCTGTCTGTCTGTCTGTCTGTTTGTGTGTGTGTGTGTGTGTGTGTGTGTGTGTGTGTGTGTGTGTGTGTGTGTGTGTGTGTGTGTGTGTGTGTGTGTGTGTGTGTGTGTGTGTGTGTGTGTGTGTGTGTGTGTGTGTGTGTGCTGGTGAGAATAAGGGGTGATACATCTAAGCCTGGTGTAAACAGTCAACTGTCACTATTTGTTAGAGTGATGACACAACAGACAACATGTCACATGTACGAACAGAGTCATACACACAGGCACATCCATACAGCCTGTCTGATCCACTGAGATCCTGATATCTCTACTACTGTCAGCTTCAGGACAGTCCACCTTCCGCTACCACATAACAGACACCGAACAAACCCATTATGAACCCTTTAACAGAGGCCCAACGAACCCTTAACCAAGCCTAACCAAAACAATGGTCCGTAAGGGAGAGAAACTGTCTTTCTAATGATCAACTCTGAGCTGATATCACCAGGGATAGTGTGTAATAACTCGGCATGGTACACACACACACACACACACACACACACACACACACACACACACACACACACACACACACACACACACACACACACACACACACACACACACACACACACACAGACAGACAGAGAAGTATGTTGTGAGATGATGGCAGTGGACAGTCAGATCAAAGCCAGAGGCAGGCTAGGAAAATTTGGAGACGAAAGCTGTTGTTTGGTGTCTCATTTCACACAGCCTCAGGGCAGATGGAGAGAGAGGAACCAAACGGTGACAGATAATGCTCTCCCCTCCAGCCTTCCTTAGTCATTGCTCTGGGCAGAAGGAGAAGAGATGATAGGAGACACTCTTCTATTTCCAGCTCTTTTCTTTCATCTGATCTGTGATCTCTCTCCCCGTTTTCTCTCTTCCCTTCACTCCTTCCACCGCTATCTTCTTCCCCCGCTATCTTCTTCCCCCGCTATCTCCTTCCCCCGCTATCTTCTTCCCCCGCTATCTCCTTCCCCCGCTATCTTCTTCCCCCGCTATCTTCTTCCCCCGCTATCTCCTTCCCCGCTATCTTCTTCCCCCGCTATCTCCTTCCCCCGCTATCTTCTTCCCCCGCTATCTTCTTCCCCCGCTATCTTCTTCCCATCACCTATTTTCTTCTCTTCTCCTATTCTATCTCTTTTTTTGTTGCATAGTAGATACATTCACTAATTTCTCCTCACCTCCCTCCCTTCTCTCTCTGTCAGTGCTGTCTGGTATAGTACTCTGTTGGCTGTGGTTAGTGGGGCTGAGGGTAATGTGTAATGTGGGCTGAATCTCTGTCTGAGAGGGCTAAGGCGTAAACAGAGACTCATTGTCGGGAGTCTCGGAAAAAACCCTGCTACTGTTTATGACTGAGCCACAGAGACGGAGAGAGAGAGGAGGACGAGAGAGAAGGGAGAGGGTAGAGAGAGAAGAGAATGAGTTACAGAGAGAGAGAGAGGAGGGAGAGAGAGAAGGGAGAGGGTAGAGAGAGAAGAGAATGAATTACAGAGAGAGTGAGGAGAGAGAAGAGAAGAGTGTGAGTTACAGAGAGAGAGAGGAGGGGGAGAGAGAAGGGAGAGGGTAGAGAGAGAAGAGAGTGAGTTAGAGAGAGAGGAGGGAGAGAGAGAAGGGAGAGGGTAGAGAGAGAAGAGAGTGAGTTACAGAGAGAGAGACGAGAGTGAGTTACAGAGAGAGAGAGGGGGGGAATGGTTTTAGGTTAGAGAGAGTGTGCGAGTGAAGAGAGAAAGAGTTAGGGTAGTGGAGGAGTAGAGAGTTAGGGAGTGGAGGAGTAGAGCGTTAGGGAGTGGAGGAGTAGAGAGTTAGGGAGTGGAGTAGAGAGTTAGGGAGTGGAGGACTAGATAGTTAGGGAGTGGAGGACTAGAGTTAGGGAGTGGAGGACTAGAGTTAGGGAGTGGAGGAGTAGATAGTTAGGGAGTGGACTAGATAGTTAGGGAGTGGAGGACTAGAGTTAGAGAGTGGAGTAGGGAGTGGACTAGATAGTTAGGGAGTGGAGGAGTAGAGAGTTAGGGAATGGAGGACTAGATAGTTAGGGAGTGGAGGACTAGAGTTAGGGAGTGGAGGAGTAGAGAGTTAGGGAGTGGAGGACTAGATAGTTAGGGAGTGGAGGACTAGATAGTTAGGGAGTGGAGGACTAGAGTTAGGGAGTGGAGGAGTAGAGAGTTAGGGAGTGGAGGACTAGATAGTTAGGGAGTGGAGGACTAGATAGTTAGGGAGTGGAGGACTAGAGAGTTAGGGAGTGGAGGACTAGATAGTTAGGGAGTGGAGGACTAGATAGTTATGGAGTGGAGGAGTAGAGAGTTAGGGAGTGGAGGACTAGAGAGTTAGGGAGTGGAGGAGTAGAGAGTTAGGGAGTGGATGACTAGAGAGTTAGGGAGTGGAGGACTAGAGAGTTAGGGAGTGGAGGACTAGAGAGTTAGGGAGTAGAGGAGAAGAGAGAGGGGGAGTAGAGGAATAGAGAGTTAGGGAGTAGAGGAGAAGAGAGTTAGGGAGTAGAGGAGAAGAGAGGGGGAGTGGAGGAATAGAGAGAGGGGGAGTAGAGGGAAAAGGGTGAGATCATGTTTTTGTTATTATTATCATGCACTTGAGCCGTCTATCTATGCTGGGATTAGCTATGCCATGACATCATTGTTATTGTTTCATTTCTTCTTTCCTTCTAATATTGCCCAACTCCCCGTTCTCTTAAACACGCACACACTGGGTCATGATTCTCTAAACGACACACACACACGTCTCAGAGTTGTCATGAGCAGAGAAAACGGGAGAGGGAGGGAGGGAGGGAGGGAGGGGGAGGGAGGGAGGGAATGAGGAATGGAGGGGGAAAGAGGAGGGAGGGAGGGAGGTAGGTAGGGAGGGAGGGCGGTAGGGTGGGAATGAGGAAGGGAGGAGAGGGAGCGGGGAGGGAGGGAGGGGGAAAGAGGGGGTAGGGAGGGACGAAGGGGGAGGGAGGGAGGGAAGTAGGGTGGGAATGAGGGAGGGAGGGGGAATGAAGGGGGAGGGAGGGGTAGGGAGGGAAGTAGGGTGGGAATGAGGAAGGGAGGGGGAAAGAGGGAGGAAGAGAGGGCGGTAGGGAGGGAAAAGATCAGAAGGTCCTGGATCCTCCCACACCAGAGGAAACAAACAGTGCCACCATTCAGACACACACATTTCAGGGGGGCAGAAGTGTATTAGGAGTTAATCAGAGAGTAGATCCTCTCTCTGTTCCTCTGATACACATGAGCTATTATCCAGGTGTTCCTCTGATAACACATGAGCTATTATCCAGGTGTTCCTCTGATAACACATGAGCTATTATCCAGGTGTTCCTCTGATAACACATGAGCTATTATCCAGGTGTTCCTCTGATAACACATGAGCTATTATCCAGGTGTTCCTCTGATAACACATGAGCTATTATCCAGGTGTTCCTCTGATAACACATGAGCTATTATCCAGGTGTTCCTCTGATAACACATGAGCTATTATCCAGGTGTTCCTCTGATAACACATGAGCTATTATCCAGGTGTTCCTCTGATAACACATGAGCTATTATCCAGGTGTTCCTCTGATAACACATGAGCTATTATCCAGGTGTTCCTCTGATAACACATGAGCTATTATCCAGGTGTTCCTCTGATAACACATGAGCTATTATCCAGGTGTTCCTCTGATAACACTTGCATGGCCCAAAGAGCAGGACACACACACAGTTAGCTTTTACATTAAAAGGAAAAATCTTATAAGTAAATTGTATACTTATAATATTATTCTTTACATAACCTCCTCTTACTCACTCTCTCCTCCACTGTGTAAACTGGTTATTTTGTTTAACACTGAGTTCAACAGTTGACCCTCATGTTTTGACTTGGTTGTGTTTTTTTCTGTGAGGAGGAAATCTAGTTTATACTGTGAAGTGTTTGGTGCAAGCCCACTGTTGTGTGTTTCCATGTGTTTCTGTCTGGATAGGAGTGTAAAGCCCTCTGGTCTCTTGAAAAGCTCTAAACAAACTAAATAAACAAATATCTGCAGTCACATAAATGTGAATATTTATTTAAATGAAGTCACCATTGGCCGGAATCACACAAACTGGAGCTTATGTGTCTGCTGCAAGCATACACACACACACACACACACACACACACACACACACACACACACACACACACACACACACACACACACACACACACACACACACACACACACACACACACACACACACACACACACACACACACACACACACACACACACACACACACACACACACACACACACACACACACAGTGACACATCTGTCTGGTGTTCCATTGAATATGTGTGAATTACAGATTAATATGCGTTCTTTTGCTTGTCATGTAGGTTATAACCCAGTTGTATTCCTCTCCCTCTATCTCTTCTCCTTTCTCTATTTCTACCCCTTCCTCTATCTCTACCCTTCCTCTATCTCTACCCCTTTCTCTATCTCTACCCCTTCCTCTATCTCTACCCTCTCTCTATCTACCCCTTCCTCTATCTCTACCCTCTCTCTATCTCTACCCCTTCCTCTATCTCTACCCCTTCCTCTATCTCTACCCTTTCTCTATCTCTACCCCTTCCTCTATCTCTACCCCTTTCTCTATCTCTACCCCTTCCTCTATCTCTACCCCTTCCTCTATCTCTACCCCTTCCTCTATCTCTACCCTTTCTCTATCTCTACCCTTTCCTCTATCTCTACCCTTTCTCTATCTCTACCCTTTCTCTATCTCTACCCTTTCTCTATCTCTACCCTTTCTCTATCTCTACCCCTTCCTCTATCTCTACCCCTTTCTCTATCTCTACCCTTTCTCTATCTCTACCCTGTCCTCTATCTCTACCCTTTCTCTATCTCTACCCCTTCCTCTATCTCTACCCCTTCCTCTATCTCTACCCCTTCCTCTATCTCTACCCCTTCCTCTATCTCTCCCCCTTCCTCTATCTCTACCCTTTCTCTATCTCTACCCCTTCCTCTATCTCTACCCCTTTCTCTATCTCTACCCCTTCCTCTATCTCTACCCCTTTCTCTATCTCTATCCTTTCTCTATCTCTACCCTTTCTCTATCTCTACCCTTTCTCTATCTCTACCCTGTCCTCTATCTCTACCCTTTCTCTATCTCTACCCCTTCCTCTATCTCTACCCCTTCCTCTATCTCTACCCCTTCCTCTATCTCTACCCCTTCCTCTATCTCTACCCCTTCCTCTATCTCTACCCCTTTCTCTATCTCTACCCCTTCCTCTATCTCTACCCCTTTCTCTATCTCTACCCTTTCTCTATCTCTACCCTTTCTCTATCTCTACCCTTTCCTCTATCTCTACCCTTTCTCTATCTCTACCCCTTCCTCTATCTCTACCCCTTCCTCTATCTCTACCCCTTCCTCTATCTCTACCCCTTCCTCTATCTCTCCCCCTTCCTCTATCTCTACCCCTTTCTCTATCTCTACCCCTTCCTCTATCTCTACCCCTTTCTCTATCTCTACCCTTTCTCTATCTCTACCCTGTCCTCTATCTCTACCCTTTCTCTATCTCTCCCCCTTCCTCTATCTCTACCCCTTCCTCTATCTCTACCCCTTCCTCTATCTCTACCCCTTCCTCTATCTCTACCCCTTCCTCTATCTCTACCCCTTCCTCTCACTCTCTCTTCCTTTCTCAGGCATCTGAACAATGAGCATGCTCTGGATGACCGCAGTACAGCCCAGTGCAGGGTGCAGATGCAGGTGGTCCAACAGCTGGAGATACAGGTGGGAAAACACACACACACACACACACACACACACAGACACACACACACACACACACACACACACACACACACACACACACACACACACACACACACACACACACACACACACACACACACACACACACACACAGTCATTCTCTGTGTCTGTACTTGTCTGAGCCAGGCTGGGGGTTTAGTGAAAGCACTGGAGCTTGTAATTTAAAGAGGAAAGCTGGCATCATAGGCTCCAATTATAAACCTCCCAGTCCAGTCCATTCCTGTCCCTTTCTACTGGGTGGAAGGAGGGAAGGAGGAGGAGGGTGTCCACCCTCAAGATGATGCAGCCAAACACAAACACCCCACAAGAACCCCCAAACAGCATAGTGGCGAACCCAGGGTGTTGGAGCTGGGGTTCGGGTTAGCGGTGGCCCTGGTCCCCCTGGTAAACCACATTGAGCCCCAAGCCTGAAGCCACCGCTGGGCAACACAAAGTGACAGAGAGACAGGCAGTGTCACATCTCATCAGGCCTCCCGTCCTCTCCCCTTTCCCCTGCCATGTCACCTACCCCACTACTGCCCTGTTATAGTACCTACATACACACATAAACTCACACACACGCACATCTTACACATATTCACTCAATGCTGCCATACTACTACACACACAGCCTAGTGCTGGCCTCATTCAGCCAGCTTCTCCAGGCCTCTGTCTCTCACACACCCTCCTGTTCACTAGCTAGCCCCTGGCTGTAGTGTGTTGGCTGGCTGACTGAGATGTCTCTCAGTAGAGATGCAGGGAGGCGTTTCCACAGGCTCTAGCACAGTAGCACCCACTAAACTGCAGTTAGCAATGGCAAACAGGGACGAGTGTCTGCAGGCTAGGGGGTATGTGTCTGTGAGAGTGTGTGTGTAATGTGTGAGAAAATGTTAGGTGTGTGTGTAGAGAGGGTTCCCATCTCTCTCTCTGTGCCTGGGGAGACTGGTGCTGTGAGACAGTGAGAACAGCCCTGAGACACACACATGCACACGCACACACACACACCACCACATGCTAAATCATAGACTAAGGGGATGCCTCTTTCTCTAACACAAACACCCATTACTTCACACCCTCCCCTAAATATCTGTGTTTTACTGCTTTAATGGGAGGCTGATGTTGCATTGACGCTGATGTGGCTTGACTGGATATTATCAAGTCCACAGTGTGAGAATAAACCTGCAGTCTATAAACAACAAGACAAACCCAGGTTGGTGTGAATGGAGCTTGAGTCTATTCCTTACTACCATGCTTCTCGTCTATGACAACAGTAATTATTGACTCAAAAAGTACAGTTTTGCTGACGTGTGTGTGTGTGTGTGTGTGTGTGTGTGTGTGTGTGTGTGTGTGTGTGTGTGTGTGTGTGTGTGTGTGTGTGTGTGTGTGTGTGTGTGTGTGTGTGTGTGTGTGTGTGTGTGTGTGTGTGTGTTTCTCAGCTGGCCAAGGAGAGTGAGCGGCTGCAGGCCATGATGACCCACCTGCACATGCGCCCATCGGAGCCAAAGCCTTTCAACCAACCTGTGAGTACCTGACCTCTGAACCCTTACCTCTGACCCCTTACCTCTCACCCCTGACCCCTTACCTTTCACCCCTGACCCCTTACCTCTCACCGTGCTGTAGCAGGTGTTTGGTGTATGCATCCTTTGTTGATCAGTGAGGCTTACAGTTGGCCTTTATTCACTTTAGTGTTATCTATAGTGTTCATTATTAGTATGTAAATATGCATAAGGGATGTTGTTCTTCATTTCTATATGAGCACAGGTCCCTGTAATAAACTATTCCATAATGGAGTAATAATCTGATAATAAGAATTGCGTAACCTTTGATCACAATACCAACATAAATCACAAAACCACACAAGATTTATCCAAATAAATTATTGAAATGTGGGTGAATCTTTTGGTGTGTGTGAGCCATCCATCATTCAGTCTGCCCTGTTGAGACAGTGTTCATTTCGTCAACTATCATAATGACTCAAATATTTGCCAAACACCTATTTTTTAGTGGCAATTGATAAGACTATAACTGAAAAAACTATTAACTAAACGAAAATGATTTTTAATTTCAGGTGACTAAAACGACGAGAGGAGACTAAATGATCTCTGTGACTAAAATCTGTGTACTAAGTGGACTGGACAAGAGTTTTTGGAGAAATTGAGAGCTTTTCAGTGATAAGCACAATTAGTATTAGCAGCACAGATGCGCAGTGCAGTTCTGTTCAGCAGTGGGACGGATCTATATTCTCTCTGGTGAGCTGTGGGGGAGCAAGCGATGAGTGTGGGCAGACCGGCTCCATTCTGCCTCTGATGATACACATCCTCTGATGATACACATCCTCTGATGATACACATCCTCTGATGATACACATCCTCTGATGATACACATCCTCACACATCCTCTGATGATACACATCCTCTGATGATACACATCCTCTGATGATACACATCCTCTGATGATACACATCCTCTGATGATACACATCCTCTCATGATACACATCCTCTGATGAAACACATCCTCTGATGATACACATCCTCTGATTATACACATCCTCTCATGATACACATCCTCTCATGATACACATCCTCTCTTGATACACATCCTCTCATGATACACATCCTCTCTTGATACACATCCTCTCATGATACACATCCTCTCATGATACACATCCTCTGATGATACACATCCTCTGATTATACACATCCTCTGATGATACACATCCTCTCTTGATACACATCCTCTCATGATACACATCCTCTCTTGATACACATCCTCTGATTATACACATCCTCTGATTATACACATCCTCTCATGATACACATCCTCTCTTGATACACATCCTCTCATGATACACATCCTCTCTTGATACACATCCTATCTTGATACACATCCTCTGATGATGCACATCCTCTGATGATACACATCCTCTGATTATACACATCCTCTGATTATACACATCCTCTGATGATACACATCCTCTGATTATACACATCCTCTGATGATACACATCCTCTCATGATACACATCCTCTGATGATACACATCCTCTGATGATACACATCCTCTGATGATACACATCCTCTGATTATACACATCCTCTGATGATACACATCCTCTGATTATACACATCCTCTGATGATACACATCCTCTGATGATACACATCCTCTGATGATACACATCCTCTGATGATACACATCCTCTCATGATACACATCCTCTCTTGATACACATCCTCTCATGATACACATCCTCTCTTGATACACATCCTCTCATGATACACATCCTCTCATGATACACATCCTCTGATGATACACATCCTCTGATGATACACATCCTCTCATGATACACATCCTCTCTTGATACACATCCTCTCATGATACACATCAAATCAAATCAAGTTTATTTTATATAGCCCTTCGTACATCAGCTAATATCTCGAAGTGCTGTACAGACACCCAGCCTAAAACCCCAAACAGCAAGCAATGCAGGTGTAGAAGCACGGTGGCTAGGAAAAACTCCCTAGAAAGGCCAAAACCTAGGAAGAAACCTAGAGAGGAACCAGGCTATGAGGGGTGGCCAGTCCTCTTCTGGCTGTGCTGGGTGGAGATTATAACAGAACTATGCCAAGATGTTCAAAATGTTCATAAGTGACAAGCATGGTCAAATAATAATCATGAATAATTTTCAGTTGGCTTTTCATAGCCGATCATCAAGAGTTGAAAATAGCAGGTCCGGGACAGGTGGCGGTTCCATAACCGCAGGCAGAACAGCTGAAACTGGAATAGCAGCAAGGCCAGGTGGACTGGGGACAGCAAGGAGCCATCACGCCCGGCAGCCCCGACGCACGGTCCCAGGGCTCAGGTCCTCCGAGAGAGAGAAAGAGAGAGAGAAGGAGAGAATTAGAGAGAGCCAAGATTTTCAAAATGTTCATAAATGACAAGCATGGTCAAATAATAATCAGGAATAAATGTCAGTTGGCTTTTCATAGCCGATCATTAAGAATTGAAAACAGCAGGTCTGGGACAGGTAGGGGTTCCATAACCGCATAACCACATCCTCTCATGATACACATCCTCTGATGATACACATCGCGTAGGCAACTCTCTAGCTTCCATGTAGCTAACCAGTCACCACCAGCCTCCTAGTTAGCTACCCGTTGCCTGGTTAAGAAACACAAGCTACTTTATGAAATGTAAAACAATAGCACCATTGAGTTTAATAGTAAAACAACAGTCTAACTATGTGTCTCTCTCCCTTGAGTAGGCTATAGAAAAGTAGGCTTGTAGTCTCACTTAACCCTCCCACTTTTCCGACTGCATTTCATATCCAGGTTCTGTGTAGCCAACGTAGCCAAGTCTCTTTTCCTCAGAGAAAACATGTTGATTCTAGCCCTTAGGCCACCGTTCAAAAGACATGACCCATAATGCCGGCGCTATGTTTTTTTCTTTCTATCATGCATTACCGGGACACATTTTACATTTATAAAACACATTTATAAAACATTGCAGGCCATTCTAAAACTAGGCTACATGCTAACCAGCCTGTTAACCATTTGTTTAGGATACACCTTGTTCAGTCATGTTAAGTCATTAGCTAGCTGTAGCTAACAACCTGGGGCAACGTTTTGGAACGGTCAGATAGAAATATGCTATGTAGAACAAACATGCCTCTCTGACATGTTGAATAAGGATCCCAAACGTTTCACTCAGCCTTAGCTCCCGTACTTTGCGAATACTGGTGATATTGTCGCTCTCTCATGTGCAATATCTATGTAGGCTGAATTAGGAATGTACATGGCCAGATAAATGTTCTCTAATAATATTAATCTTATATATGTTTGTCATATTTCTGTGATGTGACTAAAATGAAAGGGAATTTAGTTGACTAAAATGGCCCAGTGTTTTCGTCATTTTGACAATAACTAGACTAAATCATTAGTCAAATGACAGAAGACTGGACTAAATGTAAAAATGAGTGCCAAAATTAAAACTGTGTTGAGGGATGGAGCTCTGTGTCTCCGGGCAGGCTGGCTGGCACAGGCAGGGTTGTTATTAGGTATCTAATGAATATTTCATTATTCAGATTGACGAGGAGTCTTATTAAAATATGAAGATGTTGAAATTAATTGTCAATTACAAGTGGAGTGTCTTAATTTGAGGGGATATAAATGGTTGCAGTGGAGCAGCGGGACGTGTGTGTGTGTGTGTGTGTGTGTGTGTGTGTGTGTGTGTGTGTGTGTGTGTGTGTGTGTGTGTGTGTGTGTGTGTGTGTGTGTGTGTGTGTGTGTGTGTGTGTGTGTGTGTGTGTGTGTGTGTGTGTGTGTGGAGCCAGCGCAGGGCATCAGCTGTCGTTAGCACCTAATGGGAAATCAGGAAGAGGCGTGTTTTGTGTCGTCGTGGGAGACAAGCCTCGGGGTCAGCGATTTGAGGAAGGGGGTGGAGGGGAGGAGTCTTCAGAATTGCAACAAAGCTTGCCCTCAATTGAGAGGGTGGTGGTGTTGCCTTGGTGATGTGGCCGAGTTCCAAAGCTAATGAAGTACCTGTTTTACAGAGGGATGGAAGGAGAGGAGGGAAGGAGAGAGAGAGAAGTGCTAGAGAGATAGAAAGAAATAGAGGCAGATTTCCAGAGCTAATGAAGTAGCAGTGAAACAGGCCTGACCCCTAATCAGTCCGAATGGTACAGACCACTCGTCTGGAGCAGACAGGGAGAGGACAAGTAGGGGGGGAGGAGGATTGGTTAGGACTGGAAAGATAGTGAAGGACAAATAGAAGGGAAGGTGAATGAGAGAAAAGGGGGAAAGAGAAAGAGGAAGGAAGACAGCTCTGTGTAAGAAAATTCAGATAATGCTCGCTCTCTCTTTCTCTCACTCTCTCACTCTATCTCTCGCTCTCTCTCTCACTCACACACATGTCCATGATGGTTTTAATTAGCTCTAATCTAACAGCCCTTCGAAAAGCGTCCCTGAGTGACTCAGAGGACTGGTTTCCAGTTCCCATTGCTCCTGTGGGCTCTGCCTAATTGGGCCGAGCTGGGCCGTGAAGAGAGCGTGCCACCGCTGTGTGTGTGACCACAGAGGCCTCCACACACAAACTCCCATCTCTTGCTTTGTTTTTCTTTTGTTCACTGAGGGCTAATTGCAGTGTGTGTGTGTGTGTGTGTGTGTGTGTGTGTGTGTGTGTGTGTGTGTGTGTGTGTGTGTGTGTGTGTGTGTGTGTGTGTGTGTGTGTGTGTGTGTCTTTGTGCCAGCTGGGCATCACTCTTCATGTCTCTGTGTATAACGTGTCTGAGAGGATTAGATAAGTCGAAGCAACAAGCTAACTGTCCATCCATCCTACCAGAGAGCAGGCTACAACGAGGAATGATGATGGTCCCTTTCTGAAGATGTCACATCCTGTTTCCTTCCCCAGCTGAACCTGGCGTCCAGTGGCTCCCTGCTGAAGAGGGAGAGCGAGGCGTACCCCGAGGGTCTACCTCACCCCCCCACCTCCGCCACCGCCCCCATCACCCCGCTCCGCCAGGGCCCCTCTGTCATCAGCTCCTCCAGCCTGCACTCACACTCACACCCGCACGGCGTGGGACCCATACGCAGGCGCATCGCTGACAAGTTCTGCACCCCCATCGCCTCAGGTATACGAGAGGGTATGCATACAACCCTCAAAAACACACACTTGTGTACACACAAACATTTTAATATATACAAGCATAATGGTAAACACATGCTCACAAAGTCTTTCTCACTGACTGACTTACACACACACACACACACACACACACACACACACACACACACACACACACACACACACACACACACACACACACACACACACACACACACACACACACACACACACGTCCCGCTGCTCCACTGCAACCATTTATATCCCCTCAAATTAAGACACTCCACTTGTGTTTTCTCTGTAGAGCTGGCACAGAACTGTGAGTTCTATAAGAACGCTGATGTCAGACCTCCCTTCACCTACGCCTCTCTCATACGCCACGTAAGTCTCCTCTCCTCCATTTATATTCCTCTCCTCCTTTTCTCTTCCTGTCATCTCCTCTCATCTTCCTTTCCCCCTCCCCTCTCTTCTCCCATTTTAGTTTTGTGATAGCTCCGTTGAGACGTTGTCTAATGTTGTCCCCTCTCTGTCTCTCTCTAGGCCATTCTGGAGGCTCCAGACATGCAGCTGACTCTTAATGAGATCTATAACTGGTTTACGCGAATGTTCGCCTACTTCAGGAGAAACACAGCCACATGGAAGGTGAGTCCACACACATTCCTACACACACACTCCTCCGCATACACACATGGTCACTCACCTACTATACATACACTGCATATCCACACACACACACAGATTAGACAATATTCCTTCCCACACAAACACCCACACACTCACACACACACTCGGCAGCCTCAAAAACTGACATGGCCATTGAAACGCCAAGCTGTTTTGATGATTATAAGCCATTTTACCCACAATGCCCTGAGTGGAGTGTGTGTGTGCGTAAGTGTGTGGACTCACTCCATGTGGCTGTGTTTCTTTACAGAGGTGTTAAATTGACTTACCCCACCCCCTCACTCCGTTCCTTCCTCCCTCTTTTACCCTACCTCCCTCCCTCCATCCCTCCCCCCTTCCTCCCTCCCTCCTGGTCCTCTGAAGAGTTCTGTGAGCTATGACATGGCCTACGAAGACGGTTCCACTTAGCTCAGTGGAAACACATCTCACTATCACAGAGCCTCATTACAGAGTCACACACACATGCAATGGCTTCTCTCACACACACATTCTCACAAACACACTCTCGCAGTCCATGACTCACACACAGACTCACACACACCTGGCTGGACCCTGACAGTGTAGGTGCTGACCCATTTCTACTGAAGCCTCATTCTAATTTGAGTGTCAGCTCCTCCGGAGAGAGGGAGATTGAGCGAGAGAATGAGAGAGACAGATGATAGGAGGGGTGAAGAGGGGGTGTCATGGCCCAAGCCTCGCGCTAATAGCCTTGAATTGGGAAGGGAGGGAGTGAGGAACTAAGGGAGGGAGTGAGGGACTAAGGGAGGGAGAGAGGGAGATGCCAGCCAGGAATATCTTTGCCGCCTCATTTCACTTTTATGAAATTTTACAATTAATGTATTCTCCCGCTTCCTCTCCACCTAGGACCGGCCCTTTAAATATCTACCTTTATATATTAATATATGTATGGAGTGTCCAGAGGTTTGGCCTGTATTAAATATAGAGGAAGATGTATGTTCTTTAATGGGCCTGGTTATTTCATGAGGAGAGCTAGTGTCAGCCATGGGAAGTCATTGATCAGAGAGAGAGAGGGATGAGGGAGAGGGGTGGGAAATAGGGATGGGATGGGAGAGAGAGGATGGGAGAGAGGGATGAGGGAGAGGGGTGGGAGAGAGGGATGGGAGAGAGAGGATGGGAGAGAGGGATGGGAGAGAGAGGATGGGAGAGAGGATGGGAGAGAGAGGATGGGAGAGAGGGATGGGAGAGAGGGATGAAGAGAGGATGGGAGAGAGAGGATGGGAGAGAGGATGGGAGAGAGAGGATGGGAGAGAGAGGATGGGAAAGAGAGGATGGGAAAGAGAGGGATGGGAGAGAGAGGATGGGAAAGAGAGGGATGGGAGAGAGAGGATGGGAGAGAGGATGGGAGAGAGAGGATGGGAGAGAGGGATGGGAGAGAGGGATGGGAGAGAGGGATGAGGGAGAGGGATGGGAGAGAGAGGATGGGAAAGAGAGGGATGGGAGAGAGAGGATGGGAGAGAGGATGGGAGAGATGGATGGGAGAGAGGATGGGAGAGAGAGGATGGGAGAGAGGATGGGAGAGAGGGATGGGAGAGAGGATGTGAGAGAGGGATGGGAGAGAGGATGGGAGAGAGGATGGGAAAGAGAGGATGGGAGAGAGGATGGGAGAGAGGGATGGGAGAGAGGATGGGAGAGAGAGGGTGGGAGAGAGGATGGGAGAGAGAGGATGGGAGAGAGAGGATGGGAGAGAGGATGGGAGAGAGAGGATGGGAGAGAGAGGGATGGGAGAGAGAGGATGGGAGAGAGGGATGGGAGAGAGGGATGGGAGAGAGGGATGGGAGAGAGAGGATGGGAGAGAGGGATGGGAGAGAGAGGATGGGAGAGAGGGATGGGAGAGAGAGGATGGGAGAGAGAGGATGGGAAAGAGAGGGATGGGAGAGAGAGGATGGGAAAGAGAGGGATGGGAGAGAGGATGGGAGAGAGGATGGGAAAGAGAGGGATGGGAGAGAGAGGATGGGAAAGAGAGGGATGGGAGAGAGGATGGGAGACTGAGGATGGGAGAGAGAGGATGGGAGAGAGAGGATGGGAGAGAGGATGGGAGAGAGGATGGGAGAGAGGGATGGGAGAGAGAGGATGGGAGAGAGAGGATGGGAAAGAGAGGGATGGGAGAGAGGATGGGAGAGAGAGGATGGGAGAGAGGATGGGAGAGAGGGATGAGAGGGAGAGGTGAACTGCAGACTGTTCAGTCAGAGAGCGTTAAACAGTGATTTAATTTCTCCAAGGTTCTGAATATGGTTGAGAACTTCTTTTTATGGGTAGAGAGCAGGGTCACATTCAGTAGAATATATTACAGCAAAATATAATTTAAGAGTCTGTCTTGAACGTTTGGTGCCAACGTGGTACCTTTAAGAATTCTAATATCACATTGAGGACAGTATTTGAAGGGCTGTTCGCTGAAAGGTAAGAACTACAAGTCTGTTGTGTGGGCACTGTGACACACACACGCCACCTCTCTAACACCCCTACCCTCCTCTCCTTACCCCCAGCCTCATCCCTACCCCCTATACCTCCCCTAGCTGTACACCTACATCTCTCCAATACTACCACGAGCCTTACCCATACCTCTCTTTTCCACCTGTCTTCCTTCTCCCCTTTCCCACATTTACCCTTACCCTTCTCTACACCTCTCCTCGCCCCAACCTTTGCAGGATGTGTTGTGTTTATGTGTGTGTCTGCTGGGTATGTGTGTGGCGTGTGCTGTGACCTGCTGTAAATGACTGCTAATGTTTTAACTGTGCGAATTAGACTTTCATCACGGAGACAAATGCAAATAGCAGAGAATAGCAGAGGAGCAGCAATGGCGGGGTGGCAGGCTGAGATTGGGGTCATACTCATTTACAAAACTGAGCATCACGGCTTGAAAGAGAGGGGGGTGAGGAGGAGAGGGGCGGGGCGGGGGTGGTCTGGGGCTGATTATGGTTTGTGTAATTATGTGTGTGTGTGTGTGTGTGTGTGTGTGTGTGTGTGTGTGTGTGTGTGTGTGTGTGTGTGTGTGTGTGTGTGTGTGTGTGTGTGTGTGTGTGTGTGTGTGTGTGTGTGTGTGTGTAATTATGGTGAGGAGTGATGCACGCTCTGCCTGTCCCTCCCTCACGGATTAAAAAAGCGTGTCAGAGAAAATATGCAGGATTTAATTATAGACAAATTAAAATTGGTAATGAAATTGGGCATGAACAAAGTACAAACAGCAGATGAAAAGGGAGGACGCTCCCTAGAGGAGTGAGCTGCAGATAGCGGTGTGTGTGTATGTATGTGTGTATGTAGATTGTGGCTGATTAAAGATGTTTTAAAATAAAACTAGGGGAGGGGATGCACATCTTTGTCTTATTTCCAGCCACAGACAGAATAGTGTGTTTAGTGTGTGTGTCTCTACCATGCTCCTCTGTTTAGTGTGTGTGTGTCTCTGCCATGCTCCTGTGTTTAGTGTGTGTGTCTCTTCCATGCTCGTGTGTTTAGTGTTTGTGTCTCTGTCATGCTCCTGTGTTTAGTGTGTGTGTCTCTACCATGCTCCTGTGTTTAGTGTGTGTGTCTCTACCATGCTCCTGTGTTTAGTGTGTGTGTCTCTTCCATGCTCCTGTGTTTAGTGTGTGTGTCTCTGCCATGCTCCTGTGTTTAGTGTTTGTGTCTCTGTCATGCTCCTGTGTTTAGTGTTTGTGTCTCTGCCATGCTCCTGTGTTTAGTGTGTGTGTGTCTCTACCATGCTCCTGTGTTTAGTGTGTGTGTCTCTGCCATGCTCCTGTGTTTAGTGTGTGTGTGTCTCTGCCATGCTCCTGTGTTTAGTGTGTGTGTGTCTCTACCATGCTCCTGTGTTTAGTGTGTGTGTCTCTACCATGCTCCTGTGTTTAGTGTGTGTGTGTGTGTGTCTGCCATGCTCCTGTGTTTAGTGTGTGTGTGTCTCTACCATGCTCCTGTGTTTAGTGTGTGTGTGTGTCTCTGTCATGCTCCTGTGTTTAGTGTGTGTGTGTCTCTGCCATGCTCCTGTGTTTAGTGTGTGTGTCTCTACCATGCTCCTGTGTTTAGTGTGTGTGTGTGTGTGTGTCTCTACCATGCTCCTGTGTTTAGTGTGTGTGTCTCTACCATGCTCCTGTGTTTAGTGTGTGTGTGTCTCTACCATGCTCCTGTGTTTAGTGTGTGTGTCTCTACCATGCTCCTGTGTTTAGTGTGTGTGTCTCTGCCATGCTCCTGTGTTTAGTGTGTGTGTCTCTCTGCCATGCTCCTGTGTTTAGTGTGTGTGTGTCTCTACCATGCTCCTGTGTTTAGTGTGTGTGTGTCTCTACCATGCTCCTGTGTTTAGTGTGTGTGTCTCTACCATGCTCCTGTGTTTAGTGTGTGTGTGTCTCTACCATGCTCCTGTGTTTAGTGTGTGTGTCTCTACCATGCTCCTGTGTTTAGTGTGTGTGTCTCTGCCATGCTCCTGTGTTTAGTGTGTGTGTGTCTCTGCCATGCTCCTGTGTTTAGTGTGTGTGTCTCTGCCATGCTCCTGTGTTTAGTGTGTGTGTCTCTGCCATGCTCCTGTGTTTAGTGTGTGTGTCTCTACCATGCTCCTCTGTTTAGTGTGTGTGTGTCTCTGCCATGCTCCTGTGTTTAGTGTGTGTGTCTCTGCCATGCTCCTGTGTTTAGTGTGTGTGTGTCTCTGCCATGCTCCTGTGTTTAGTGTGTGTGTCTCTACCATGCTCCTGTGTTTAGTGTGTGTGTGTCTCTGTCATGCTCCTGTGTTTAGTGTGTGTGTCTCTGCCATGCTCCTGTGTTTAGTGTGTGTGTCTCTGCCATGCTCCTGTGTTTAGTGTGTGTGTCTCTGCCATGCTCCTGTGTTTAGTGTGTGTGTCTCTGCCATGCTTCTGTGTTTAGTGTGTGTGTCTCTGCCATGCTCCTGTGTTTAGTGTGTGTCTCTGTCATGCTCCTGTGTTTAGTGTGTGTGTCTCTACCATGCTCCTGTGTTTAGTTTGTGTGTCTCTGCCATGCTCCTGTGTTTAGTGTGTGTGTGTCTCTGCCATGCTCCTGTGTTTAGTGTGTGTGTCTCTACCATGCTCCTGTGTTTAGTGTGTGTGTCTCTGCCATGCTCCTGTGTTTAGTGTGTGTGTCTCTCTGCCATGCTCCTGTGTTTAGTGTGTGTGTGTCTCTACCATGCTCCTGTGTTTAGTGTGTGTGTGTCTCTACCATGCTCCTGTGTTTAGTGTGTGTGTCTCTACCATGCTCCCGTGTTTAGTGTGTGTGTGTCTCTACCATGCTCCTGTGTTTAGTGTGTGTGTCTCTACCATGCTCCTGTGTTTAGTGTGTGTGTCTCTGCCATGCTCCTGTGTTTAGTGTGTGTGTGTCTCTGCCATGCTCCTGTGTTTAGTGTGTGTGTCTCTGCCATGCTCCTGTGTTTAGTGTGTGTGTCTCTGCCATGCTCCTGTGTTTAGTGTGTGTGTCTCTACCATGCTCCTCTGTTTAGTGTGTGTGTGTCTCTGCCATGCTCCTGTGTTTAGTGTGTGTGTCTCTGCCATGCTCCTGTGTTTAGTGTGTGTGTGTCTCTGCCATGCTCCTGTGTTTAGTGTGTGTGTCTCTACCATGCTCCTGTGTTTAGTGTGTGTGTATCTCTGTCATGCTCCTGTGTTTAGTGTGTGTGTCTCTGCCATGCTCCTGTGTTTAGTGTGTGTGTCTCTGCCATGCTCCTGTGTTTAGTGTGTGTGTCTCTGCCATGCTCCTGTGTTTAGTGTGTGTGTCTCTGCCATGCTTCTGTGTTTAGTGTGTGTGTCTCTGCCATGCTCCTGTGTTTAGTGTGTGTCTCTGCCATGCTCCTGTGTTTAGTGTGTGTGTGTCTCTACCATGCTCCTGTGTTTAGTGTGTGTGTCTCTGCCATGCTCCTGTGTTTAGTGTGTGTGTGTCTCTGCCATGCTCCTGTGTTTAGTGTGTGTGTCTCTGCCATGCTCCTGTGTTTAGTGTTTGTGTCTCTGTCATGCTCCTGTGTTTAGTGTTTGTGTCTCTGCCATGCTCCTGTGTTTAGTGTGTGTGTGTCTCTACCATGCTCCTGTGTTTAGTGTGTGTGTCTCTGCCATGCTCCTGTGTTTAGTGTGTGTGTGTCTCTGCCATGCTCCTGTGTTTAGTGTGTGTGTGTCTCTACCATGCTCCTGTGTTTAGTGTGTGTGTCTCTACCATGCTCCTGTGTTTAGTGTGTGTGTGTGTGTCTGCCATGCTCCTGTGTTTAGTGTGTGTGTGTCTCTACCATGCTCCTGTGTTTAGTGTGTGTGTGTCTCTGTCATGCTCCTGTGTTTAGTGTGTGTGTGTCTCTGCCATGCTCCTGTGTTTAGTGTGTGTGTCTCTACCATGCTCCTGTGTTTAGTGTGTGTGTGTGTGTGTCTCTACCATGCTCCTGTGTTTAGTGTGTGTGTCTCTACCATGCTCCTGTGTTTAGTGTGTTTGTGTCTCTACCATGCTCCTGTGTTTAGTGTGTGTGTGTCTCTACCATGCTCCTGTGTTTAGTGTGTGTGTGTCTCTACCATGCTCCTGTGTTTAGTGTGTGTGTCTCTACCATGCTCCTGTGTTTAGTGTGTGTGTCTCTGCCATGCTCCTGTGTTTAGTGTGTGTGTCTCTCTGCCATGCTCCTGTGTTTAGTGTGTGTGTGTCTCTACCATGCTCCTGTGTTTAGTGTGTGTGTGTCTCTACCATGCTCCTGTGTTTAGTGTGTGTGTCTCTACCATGCTCCTGTGTTTAGTGTGTGTGTGTCTCTACCATGCTCCTGTGTTTAGTGTGTGTGTCTCTACCATGCTCCTGTGTTTAGTGTGTGTGTCTCTGCCATGCTCCTGTGTTTAGTGTGTGTGTCTCTGCCATGCTCCTGTGTTTAGTGTGTGTGTCTCTGCCATGCTCCTGTGTTTAGTGTGTGTGTCTCTGCCATGCTCCTGTGTTTAGTGTGTGTGTGTCTCTGCCATGCTCCTGTGTTTAGTGTGTGTGTCTCTACCATGCTCCTGTGTTTAGTGTGTGTGTCTCTGCCATGCTCCTGTGTTTAGTGTGTGTGTCTCTGCCATGCTCCTGTGTTTAGTGTGTGTGTGTCTCTACCATGCTCCTGTGTTTAGTGTGTGTGTCTCTACCATGCTCCTCTGTTTAGTGTGTGTGTGTCTCTGCCATGCCCCTGTGTTTAGTGTGTGTGTCTCTGCCATGCTCCTGTGTTTAGTGTGTGTGTGTCTCTGCCATGCTCCTGTGTTTAGTGTGTGTGTCTCTACCATGCTCCTGTGTTTAGTGTGTGTGTGTCTCTGTCATGCTCCTGTGTTTAGTGTGTGTGTCTCTGCCATGCTCCTGTGTTTAGTGTGTGTGTCTCTGCCATGCTCCTGTGTTTAGTGTGTGTGTGTCTCTGCCATGCTCCTGTGTTTAGTGTGTGTGTGTCTCTGCCATGCTCCTGTGTTTAGTGTGTGTGTCTCTGCCATGCTCCTGTGTTTAGTGTTTGTGTCTCTGTCATGCTCCTGTGTTTAGTGTTTGTGTCTCTGCCATGCTCCTGTGTTTAGTGTGTGTGTGTCTCTACCATGCTCCTGTGTTTAGTGTGTGTGTCTCTGCCATGCTCCTGTGTTTAGTGTGTGTGTGTCTCTGCCATGCTCCTGTGTTTAGTGTGTGTGTGTCTCTACCATGCTCCTGTGTTTAGTGTGTGTGTCTCTACCATGCTCCTGTGTTTAGTGTGTGTGTGTGTGTGTGTCTGCCATGCTCCTGTGTTTAGTGTGTGTGTGTCTCTACCATGCTCCTGTGTTTAGTGTGTGTGTGTCTCTGTCATGCTCCTGTGTTTAGTGTGTGTGTGTCTCTGCCATGCTCCTGTGTTTAGTGTGTGTGTCTCTACCATGCTCCTGTGTTTAGTGTGTGTGTGTGTGTGTCTCTACCATGCTCCTGTGTTTAGTGTGTGTGTCTCTGCCATGCTCCTGTGTTTAGTGTGTGTGTGTCTCTGCCATGCTCCTGTGTTTAGTGTGTGTGTGTCTCTACCATGCTCCTGTGTTTAGTGTGTGTGTGTCTCTGTCATGCTCCTGTGTTTAGTGTGTGTGTGTCTCTGCCATGCTCCTGTGTTTAGTGTGTGTGTCTCTACCATGCTCCTGTGTTTAGTGTGTGTGTGTGTGTGTCTCTACCATGCTCCTGTGTTTAGTGTGTGTGTCTCTGCCATGCTCCTGTGTTTAGTGTGTGTGTGTCTCTGCCATGCTCCTGTGTTTAGTGTGTGTGTGTCTCTGCCATGCTCCTGTGTTTAGTGTGTGTGTCTCTGCCATGCTCCTGTGTTTAGTGTTTGTGTCTCTGTCATGCTCCTGTGTTTAGTGTTTGTGTCTCTGCCATGCTCCTGTGTTTAGTGTGTGTGTGTCTCTACCATGCTCCTGTGTTTAGTGTGTGTGTCTCTGCCATGCTCCTGTGTTTAGTGTGTGTGTGTCTCTGCCATGCTCCTGTGTTTAGTGTGTGTGTGTCTCTACCATGCTCCTGTGTTTAGTGTGTGTGTCTCTACCATGCTCCTGTGTTTAGTGTGTGTGTGTGTGTCTGCCATGCTCCTGTGTTTAGTGTGTGTGTGTCTCTACCATGCTCCTGTGTTTAGTGTGTGTGTGTCTCTGTCATGCTCCTGTGTTTAGTGTGTGTGTGTCTCTGCCATGCTCCTGTGTTTAGTGTGTGTGTCTCTACCATGCTCCTGTGTTTAGTGTGTGTGTGTGTGTGTCTCTACCATGCTCCTGTGTTTAGTGTGTGTGTCTCTACCATGCTCCTGTGTTTAGTGTGTTTGTGTCTCTACCATGCTCCTGTGTTTAGTGTGTGTGTGTCTCTACCATGCTCCTGTGTTTAGTGTGTGTGTGTCTCTACCATGCTCCTGTGTTTAGTGTGTGTGTCTCTACCATGCTCCTGTGTTTAGTGTGTGTGTCTCTGCCATGCTCCTGTGTTTAGTGTGTGTGTCTCTCTGCCATGCTCCTGTGTTTAGTGTGTGTGTGTCTCTACCATGCTCCTGTGTTTAGTGTGTGTGTGTCTCTACCATGCTCCTGTGTTTAGTGTGTGTGTCTCTACCATGCTCCTGTGTTTAGTGTGTGTGTGTCTCTACCATGCTCCCGTGTTTAGTGTGTGTGTCTCTACCATGCTCCTGTGTTTAGTGTGTGTGTCTCTGCCATGCTCCTGTGTTTAGTGTGTGTGTCTCTGCCATGCTCCTGTGTTTAGTGTGTGTGTCTCTGCCATGCTCCTGTGTTTAGTGTGTGTGTCTCTGCCATGCTCCTGTGTTTAGTGTGTGTGTGTCTCTGCCATGCTCCTGTGTTTAGTGTGTGTGTCTCTACCATGCTCCTGTGTTTAGTGTGTGTGTCTCTGCCATGCTCCTGTGTTTAGTGTGTGTGTCTCTGCCATGCTCCTGTGTTTAGTGTGTGTGTGTCTCTACCATGCTCCTGTGTTTAGTGTGTGTGTCTCTACCATGCTCCTCTGTTTAGTGTGTGTGTGTCTCTGCCATGCTCCTGTGTTTAGTGTGTGTGTCTCTGCCATGCTCCTGTGTTTAGTGTGTGTTTGTCTCTGCCATGCTCCTGTGTTTAGTGTGTGTGTGTCTCTACCATGCTCCTGTGTTTAGTGTGTGTGTGTCTCTGTCATGCTCCTGTGTTTAGTGTGTGTGTCTCTGCCATGCTCCTGTGTTTAGTGTGTGTGTCTCTGCCATGCTCCTGTGTTTAGTGTGTGTGTCTCTGCCATGCTCCTGTGTTTAGTGTGTGTGTCTCTGCCATGCTCCTGTGTTTAGTGTGTGTGTGTCTCTACCATGCTCCTGTGTTTAGTGTGTGTGTGTCTCTGTCATGCTCCTGTGTTTAGTGTGTGTGTGTCTCTGCCATGCTCCTGTGTTTAGTGTGTGTGTCTCTACCATGCTCCTGTGTTTAGTGTGTGTGTGTGTGTGTCTCTACCATGCTCCTGTGTTTAGTGTGTGTGTCTCTACCATGCTCCTGTGTTTAGTGTGTTTGTGTCTCTACCATGCTCCTGTGTTTAGTGTGTGTGTGTCTCTACCATGCTCCTGTGTTTAGTGTGTGTGTGTCTCTACCATGCTCCTGTGTTTAGTGTGTGTGTCTCTACCATGCTCCTGTGTTTAGTGTGTGTGTCTCTGCCATGCTCCTGTGTTTAGTGTGTGTGTCTCTCTGCCATGCTCCTGTGTTTAGTGTGTGTGTGTCTCTACCATGCTCCTGTGTTTAGTGTGTGTGTGTCTCTGTCATGCTCCTGTGTTTAGTGTGTGTGTGTCTCTGCCATGCTCCTGTGTTTAGTGTGTGTGTCTCTACCATGCTCCTGTGTTTAGTGTGTGTGTGTGTGTGTCTCTACCATGCTCCTGTGTTTAGTGTGTGTGTCTCTACCATGCTCCTGTGTTTAGTGTGTTTGTGTCTCTACCATGCTCCTGTGTTTAGTGTGTGTGTGTCTCTACCATGCTCCTGTGTTTAGTGTGTGTGTGTCTCTACCATGCTCCTGTGTTTAGTGTGTGTGTCTCTACCATGCTCCTGTGTTTAGTGTGTGTGTCTCTGCCATGCTCCTGTGTTTAGTGTGTGTGTCTCTCTGCCATGCTCCTGTGTTTAGTGTGTGTGTGTCTCTACCATGCTCCTGTGTTTAGTGTGTGTGTGTCTCTACCATGCTCCTGTGTTTAGTGTGTGTGTCTCTACCATGCTCCTGTGTTTAGTGTGTGTGTGTCTCTACCATGCTCCTGTGTTTAGTGTGTGTGTCTCTACCATGCTCCTGTGTTTAGTGTGTGTGTCTCTGCCATGCTCCTGTGTTTAGTGTGTGTGTCTCTGCCATGCTCCTGTGTTTAGTGTGTGTGTCTCTGCCATGCTCCTGTGTTTAGTGTGTGTGTCTCTGCCATGCTCCTGTGTTTAGTGTGTGTGTGTCTCTGCCATGCTCCTGTGTTTATTGTGTGTGTCTCTACCATGCTCCTGTGTTTAGTGTGTGTGTCTCTGCCATGCTCCTGTGTTTAGTGTGTGTGTCTCTGCCATGCTCCTGTGTTTAGTGTGTGTGTGTCTCTACCATGCTCCTGTGTTTAGTGTGTGTGTCTCTACCATGCTCCTCTGTTTAGTGTGTGTGTGTCTCTGCCATGCTCCTGTGTTTAGTGTGTGTGTCTCTGCCATGCTCCTGTGTTTAGTGTGTGTGTGTCTCTGCCATGCTCCTGTGTTTAGTGTGTGTGTCTCTACCATGCTCCTGTGTTTAGTGTGTGTGTGTCTCTGTCATGCTCCTGTGTTTAGTGTGTGTGTCTCTGCCATGCTCCTGTGTTTAGTGTGTGTGTCTCTGCCATGCTCCTGTGTTTAGTGTGTGTGTCTCTGCCATGCTCCTGTGTTTAGTGTGTGTGTCTCTGCCATGCTCCTGTGTTTAGTGTGTGTGTGTCTCTACCATGCTCCTGTGTTTAGTGTGTGTGTCTCTACCATGCTCCTCTGTTTAGTGTGTGTGTGTCTCTGCCATGCTCCTGTGTTTAGTGTGTGTGTCTCTGCCATGCTCCTGTGTTTAGTGTGTGTGTGTCTCTGCCATGCTCCTGTGTTTAGTGTGTGTGTCTCTACCATGCTCCTGTGTTTAGTGTGTGTGTGTCTCTGTCATGCTCCTGTGTTTAGTGTGTGTGTCTCTGCCATGCTCCTGTGTTTAGTGTGTGTGTCTCTGCCATGCTCCTGTGTTTAGTGTGTGTGTCTCTGCCATGCTCCTGTGTTTAGTGTGTGTGTCTCTGCCATGCTTCTGTGTTTAGTGTGTGTGTCTCTGCCATGCTCCTGTGTTTAGTGTGTGTCTCTGTCATGCTCCTGTGTTTAGTGTGTGTGTCTCTACCATGCTCCTGTGTTTAGTGTGTGTGTCTCTGCCATGCTCCTGTGTTTAGTGTGTGTGTGTCTCTGCCATGCTCCTGTGTTTAGTGTGTGTGTCTCTACCATGCTCCTGTGTTTAGTGTGTGTGTCTCTGCCATGCTCCTGTGTTTAGTGTGTGTGTCTCTAACATGCTCCTGTGTTTAGTGTGTGTGTCTCTACCATGCTCCTGTGTTTAGTGTGTGTGTCTCTACCATGCTCCTGTGTTTAGTGTGTGTGTCTCTGCCATGCTCCTGTGTTTAGTGTGTGTGTCTCTGCCATGCTCCTGTGTTTAGTGTGTGTGTCTCTACCATGCTCCTGTGTTTAGTGTGTGTGTCTCTGCCATGCTCATGTGTTTAGTGTGTGTGTCTCTGCCATGCTCCTGTGTTTAGTGTGTGTGTCTCTGCCATGCTCCTGTGTTTAGTGTGTGTGTCTCTGCCATGCTCCTGTGTTTAGTGTGTGTGTCTCTGCCATGCTCCTGTGTTTAGTGTGTGTGTCTCTGCCATGCTCCTGTGTTTAGTGTGTGTGTCTCTACCATGCTCCTGTGTTTAGTGTGTGTGTCTCTGTTATGCTCCTGTGTTTAGTGTGTGTGTGTCTCTGTCATGCTCCTGTGTTTAGTGTGTGTGTCTCTGTCATGCTCCTGTGTTTAGTGTGTGTGTCTCTACCATGCTACTGTGTTTAGTGTGTATGTCTCTGCCATGCTCCTGTGTTTAGTGTGTGTGTGTGTCTCTACCATGCTCCGGTGTTTAGTGTGTGTGTGTCTCTGCCATGCTCCTGTGTTTAGTGTGTGTGTGTGTCTCTGCCATGCTCCTGTGTTTAGTGTGTGTGTCTCTGCCATGCTCATGTGTTTAGTGTGTGTGTCTCTGCCATGCTCCTGTGTTTAGTGTGTGTGTCTCTGCCATGCTCATGTGTTTAGTGTGTGTGTCTCTGCCATGCTCCTGTGTTTAGTGTGTGTGTCTCTGCCATGCTCCTGTGTTTAGTGTGTGTGTCTCTGCCATGCTCCTGTGTTTAGTGTGTGTGTCTCTGCCATGCTCCTGTGTTTAGTGTGTGTGTCTCTGCCATGCTCCTGTGTTTAGTGTGTGTGTCTCTACCATGCTCCTGTGTTTAGTGTGTGTGTCTCTGTTATGCTCCTGTGTTTAGTGTGTGTGTGTCTCTGTCATGCTCCTGTGTTTAGTGTGTGTGTCTCTGTCATGCTCCTGTGTTTAGTGTGTGTGTCTCTACCATGCTACTGTGTTTAGTGTGTGTGTCTCTGCCATGCTCCTGTGTTTAGTGTGTGTGTGTGTCTCTACCATGCTCCGGTGTTTAGTGTGTGTGTGTCTCTGCCATGCTCCTGTGTTTAGTGTGTGTGTGTGTCTCTGCCATGCTCCTGTGTTTAGTGTGTGTGTCTCTGCCATGCTCATGTGTTTAGTGTGTGTGTCTCTGCCATGCTCCTGTGTTTAGTGTGTGTGTCTCTACCATGCTCCTGTGTTTAGTGTGTGTGTCTCTGCCATGCTCCTGTGTTTAGTGTGTGTGTGTGTCTGCCATGCTCATGTGTTTAGTGTGTGTGTCTCTGCCATGCTCCTGTGTTTAGTGTGTGTGTCTCTACCATGCTCCTGTGTTTAGTGTGTGTGTCTCTACCATGCTCCTGTGTTTAGTGTGTGTGTGTCTCTACCATGCTCCTGTGTTTAGTGTGTGTGTGTGTCTCTGCCATGCTCCTGTGTTTAGTGTGTGTGTGTCTCTACCATGCTCCTGTGTTTAGTGTGTGTGTGTCTCTACCATGCTCCTGTGTTTAGTGTGTGTGTGTCTCTACCATGCTCCTGTGTTTAGTGTGTGTGTCTCTGCCATGCTCCTGTGTTTAGTGTGTGTGTCTCTGCCATGCTCCTGTGTTAGTGTGTGTGTCTCTGCCATGCTCCTGTGTTTAGTGTGTGTGTCTCTGCCATGCTCCTGTGTTTAGTGTGTGTGTCTCTACCATGCTCCTGTGTTTAGTGTGTGTGTGTCTCTACCATGCTCCTGTGTTTAGTGTGTGTGTCTCTGCCATGCTCCTGTGTTTAGTGTGTGTGTCTCTACCATGCTCATGTGTTTAGTGTGTGTGTCTCTGCCATGCTCCTGTGTTTAGTGTGTGTGTCTCTGCCATGCTCCTGTGTTTAGTGTGTGTGTCTCTGCCATGCTCCTGTGTTTAGTGTGTGTGTGTCTCTGCCATGCTCCTGTGTTTAGTGTGTGTGTCTCTGTCATGCTCCTGTGCAGGAGCCATTAGTTGACTTCTTTGTCTGAACATGTTTCTGTCATATTTGATTCTGTTCAGAACAACTTCAAATAACCGTTACAAGGTTCTCTTTTCAGGCAGGCTCTCTACATGCTTATGAAAGCAAATGATCTCCTTCTTTCTCCCTCTGTGTCTCTATCTCCCTCTCTCGTCTCTCTCTCCCTCTGTGTCTCTATCTCCCGCTCTCATCTCTCTCCCTCTGTGTCTCTATCTCCCTCTCTCGTCTCTCTCTCCCTCTGTGTCTCTATCTCCCGCTCTCATCTCTCTCCCTCTGTGTCTCTATCTCCCTCTCTCGTCTCTCTCTCCCTCTGTGTCTCTATCTCCCTCTCTCGTCTCTCTCCCTCTGTGTCTCTATCTCCCTCTCTCGTCTCTCTCTCCCTCTGTGTCTCTATCTCCCTCTCTCGTCTCTCTCTCCCTCTGTGTCTCTATCTCCCTCTCTCGTCTCTCTCTCCCTCTGTGTCTCTATCTCCCTCTCTCGTCTCTCTCTCCCTCTGTGTCTCTATCTCCCTCTCTCGTCTCTCTCTCCCTCTGTGTCTCTATCTCCCTCTCTCGTCTCTCTCTCCCTCTGTGTCTCTATCTCCCTCTCTCGTCTCTCTCTCCCTCTGTGTCTCTATCTCCCTCTCTCGTCTCTCTCTCCCTCTGTGTCTCTATCTCCCTCTCTCGTCTCTCTCCCTCTGTGTCTCTATCTCCCTCTCTCGTCTCTCTCTCCCTCTGTGTCTCTATCTCCCTCTCTCGTCTCTCTCTCCCTCTGTGTCTCTATCTCCCTCTCTCGTCTCTCTCTCCCTCTGTGTCTCTATCTCCGTCTCTCGTCTCTCTCTCCCTCTGTGTCTCTATCTCCCGCTCTCATCTCTCTCCCTCTGTGTCTCTATCTCCCTCTCTCGTCTCTCTCTCCCTCTGTGTCTCTATCTCCCTCTCTCGTCTCTCTCCCTCTGTGTCTCTATCTCCCTCTCTCGTCTCTCTCTCCCTCTGTGTCTCTATCTCCCTCTCTCGTCTCTCTCTCCCTCTGTGTCTCTATCTCCCTCTCTCGTCTCTCTCTCCCTCTGTGTCTCCATCTCCCTCTCTCGTCTCTCTCTCCCTCTGTGTCTCCATCTCCCTCTCTCGTCTCTCTCTCCCTCTGTGTCTCTATCTCCCTCTCTCGTCTCTCTCTCCCTCTGTGCCTCTATCTCCCTCTCTCGTCTCTCTCTCCCTCTGTGTCTCTATCTCCCGCTCTCATCTCTCTCCCTCTGTGTCTCTATCTCCCTCTCTCGTCTCTCTCTCCCTCTGTGTCTCTATCTCCCTCTCTCGTCTCTCTCTCCCTCTGTGTCTCTATCTCCCTCTCTCGTCTCTCTCTCCCTCTGTGTCTCTATCTCCCTCTCTCGTCTCTCTCTCCCTCTGTGTCTCTATCTCCCTCTCTCGTCTCTCTCCCTCTGTGTCTCCATCTCCCTCTCTCGTCTCTCTCTCCCTCTGTGTCTCTATCTCCCTCTCTCGTCTCTCTCTCCCTCTGTGTCTCCATCTCCCTCTCTCGTCTCTCTCTTTCCCTCCATTCAGAATGCTGTGCGCCACAACCTGAGTCTGCATAAGTGTTTTGTGAGGGTGGAGAACGTGAAGGGGGCCGTGTGGACGGTGGACGAAGTGGAATACCAAAAGAGAAGACCGCCAAAGATGACTGGGTACAAACTCATCACACACATTTATCTGTCTGCCTGCCCACCCTGGCTCTCATCACACACATGTATCTGTCTGCCTGCCCACCCTGGCTCTCATCACACACATTTATCTGTCTGCCTGCCCACCCTGGCTCTCATCACACACATTTATCTGCCTGTCTGCCCACCCTGGCTCTCATTACACACATTTATCTGTCTGTCTGCCCACCCTGGCTCTCATAACACACATTTATCTGCCTGTCTGCCCACCCTGGCTCTCATCACACACATTTATCTGTCTGTCTGCCCACCCTGGCTCTCATAACACACATTTATCTGCCTGTCTGCCCACCCTGGCTCTCATCACACACATTTATCTGTCTGCCTGCCCACCCTGGCTCTCATCACACACATTTATCTGTCTGCCTGCCCACCCTGGCTCTCATCACACACATGTATCTGTCTGCCTGCCCACCCTGGCTCTCATAACACACATTTATCTGTCTGCCTGCCCACCCTAGCTCTCATCACACACATTTATCTGCCTGCCTGCCCACCCTGGCTCTCATCACACACATTTATCTGTCTGCCTGCCCACCCTGGCTCTCATCACACACATTTATCTGTCTGCCTGCCCACCCTGGCTCTCATCACACACATTTATCTGTCTGCCTGCCCACCCTGGCTCTCATCACACACATGTATCTGTCTGCCTGCCCACCCTGGCTCTCATAACACACATTTATCTGTCTGCCTGCCCACCCTGGCTCTCATCACACACATTTATCTGCCTGCCTGCCCACCCTGGCTCTCATCACACACATTTATCTGTCTGCCTGCCCACCCTGGCTCTCATCACACACATTTATCTGCCTGCCTGCCCACCCTGGCTTTCATCACACACATTTATCTGTCTGCCTGCCCACCCTGGCTCTCATAACACACATTTATCTGTCTGCCTGCCCACCCTAGCTCTCATCACACACATTTATCTGCCTGCCTGCCCACCCTGGCTCTCATCACACACATTTATCTGTCTGCCTGCCCACCCTGGCTCTCATCACACACATTTATCTGTCTGCCTGCCCACCCTGGCTCTCATCACACACATTTATCTGTCTGCCTGCCCACCCTGGCTCTCATCACACACATGTATCTGTCTGCCTGCCCACCCTGGCTCTCATAACACACATTTATCTGTCTGCCTGCCCACCCTGGCTCTCATCACACACATTTATCTGCCTGCCTGCCCACCCTGGCTTTCATCACACACATTTATCTGTCTGCCTGCCCACCCTGGCTCTCATCACACACATTTATCTGCCTGCCTGCCCACCCTGGCTTTCATCACACACATTTATCTGTCTGCCTGCCCACCCTGGCTCTCATAACACACATTTATCTGCCTGCCTGCCCACCCTGGCTCTCATCACACACATTTATCTGTCTGCCTTCCCACCCTGGCTCTCATCACACACATGTATCTGCCTGTCTGCCCACCCTGGCTCTCATCACACACATGTATCTGCCTGTCTGCCCACCCTGGCTCTCATCACACACATGTATCTGCCTGTCTGCCCACCCTGGCTCTCATCACACACATTTATCTCCCACATGAATCTGCCTGCCTGCCCAGCCTGGTTCTGATGATAAGTGTGTGTGTGGGTGATGTGTGTGTGAGGCTATAGGTGTTGGCGTGTATAATTGTGTCATTATTACTAGTGATGCACCGATATTACATTTTTGGCCCTTACCGATATCCGATATTTTCCTTGCCAAAAAAACCCGATACCGATAACCGATATTTAAAATTTTAGCGGCCTTTTAAGAATTCTAGTACAGTTAAATAGTTAACACACACACATGGATGGAGCAGTCTGACGCACTGCATCTCAGTGCAAGAGGTGTATCTGCAGTCCCTGGTTCGAATCCAGGCTGTATCACTTCCGTCCGTGATTGGGAGTCCCATAGGGTGGCACACAATTGGCCCAGCTTCGTCCGGGTTTGGCCGGGGTAGGCCGTCATTGTAAATAAGAATTTGTTCTTAACTGACTTGCCTAGTTAAATAAAGGTTACATACACATACACACACACCACACTAACCAAAAAGTTAGTGTCATCCCAAAAGTCACCCCTGGTGAGACAAAACCGCGACTCGTCAGTGAAGAGCAGTTTTTACCAGTCCTGTCTGGTCTAGCGACGGTGGGTTTATGCCCATAGGCGACGTTGTTGCCGGTGATGTCTGGTGAGGACCTGCCTTACAACAGGCCTACAAGCCCTCAGTCCAGCCTCTCTCAACCTATTGCGGACAGTCTGAGCACTGATGGAGGGATTGTGCGTTCCTGGTGTAACTCGGGCAGTTGTTGTTGCCATCCTGTACCTGTCCCGCAGGTGTGATGTTCGGATGTACCGATCCTGTGCAGGTGTTGTTACACGTGGTCTGCCACTGCGAGGACGATCAGCTGTCCGTCCTGTCTCCCTGTAGCGCTGTCTTAGGCGTCTCACAGTATGGACATTGCAATTTATTGCCCTGGCCACATCTGCAGTCCTCATGCCTCCTTGCAGCATGCCTAAGGCATGTTCACGCAGATGAGCAGGGACCCCGGGCATCTTTCTTTTGGTGTTTTTCAGAGTCAGTAGAAAGGCCTCTTTAGTGTCCTAAGTTTTCATAACTGTGACCTTAATTGCCTACCGTCTGTAAGCTGTTAGTGTCTTAACGACCGTTCCACAGGTGCATGTTCATTCATTGTTTATGGTTCATTGAACAAGCATTGGAAACAGTGTTTATACCCTTTACAATGAAGATCTGTGAAGTTATTTGGATTTTTACGAATTATCTTTGAAAGACAGGGTCCTGAAAAAGGGACGTTTCTTTTTTTGCTGAGTTTAGGTATGCATGTCAGCTTTGACAGCGGTTTTGCACATCGGGGCGTTAAACTAGACATTCCGATATGTTCACCCATAATTATTACCAAGGGGTTAACTCAGGAGTCAAATTTAAAGGCCTGCTCTGTCAGTGTGTGCATTTCATATCTAAATGTGTGCATGTGTGTGTTTCATATCTAAATGTGTGCATGTGTGCATTTCATATCTAAATGTGTGCATGTGTGTGTTTCATATCTAAATGTGTGCATGTGTGTGTTTCATGTCTAAATGTGTGCATGTGTGTGTTTCCCATTCTACGTATTTGTCGACACCATTACTGTGCTGCTGTCTATGATGCAGGGTGGAGAGAGGTTTGTTAGTGTGAAGCGTGTGTAAACAAATCTTCACACACGGAAGACAGAGGCTTGTTAGCATGTGTAAAAAGATTTTCTTTCCAACTGCCAGAGAAATCAGGCCATATTACACAATCAAACACACACACATGCCTGCACAGCAGATATCAGAGACTGGGAACTGCTGTTGTGTGTGTGTTAACAGCATCTGTTTACAGTATGTGTGTATGCTTGTGTGTGTAGCGGGTTCATTTGTTACATTTGTAAGTTGTTTTTGGCTGCAGCTGCTCCTTTACACACATGCACTCAATATGTGGGCAGCAGGTAGCCTAGCGGTTAGAGTGTTGGGCCAGTAACTGAAAGGTCGCTGGTTCGAATACCTTAACCAACAAGGTGAAAAACCTTTCGGTTACTGGCCCAACGCTCTTAATAACCGCTAGGCTTCGTGCTGCTCCGTGGCTGACCCTGTAAAAACAACACATTTCACTGCATCTATCCAGTATATGTGAGATGTGTTTAATTCTAATCTCCTTTCTCTCTCTAGGAGTCCTACTCTGGTGAAGAATATGATTTCAGGCCTGGGCTTCGGTTCCCTAAACGCCAGCTACCAGGTTAGTGTACACACCTACACACACACTAGTTAGCAAGTTAGGCTAGATAGTGACACGTGCACACGTCCAGAACACTCCTCCCCACACACACACACAGACGTACAGTGGTTCTTCCTTTAAAAGTTGCGGCGTACTGCAGCACAGCTGGCGGGGTGCCGCAGAATTCTGTGGCACGTTATTTAAGTGTCAGCCATTGTTGCCAGAATGACGCAATTTACCACAATCTGCCACCATCTACCACAAACAGTCGCGGCATAAGCTCCAAACTTTTAAAGGAAGAACCACTGTGCACATACACCTTACTCCATCCGACTATGACTCAGATGACTTATAGCATCAAGTATTTGTCAATTAAGGTCACTGCATGAAATTTGTGCCTGTCCTATAAAATCAATTTCAGTCACTCCTATCACATGCACACACTCCCTGGGCAAACCAACCAGCAATGAATGCTCTCTCACTTTCACTCTCTTTCTCTCTCTACCCTCTAACCCACCCGCTCCCCACCACACACACACACACACACACACACACACACACACACACACACACACACACACACACACACACACACACACACACACACACACACACACACACACACACACGCCACTAAACCCTTGAGCAGTGAAGTGTAGTGTGCAAGAGCCCCCTAGTGGTTATATGTGGTAATCCTGAAGAGTTAGTCATCCAGGCAACACTGGTTTAGTCTTCAGCATTACTGATTATCAAATCAACGTTTATTCGTCACATACTCAGTTTACAGCAGGTTAAAACGGTGCAGCGAAATGCTCAGCAAGTACTCAACAGGACTAACCAGTCAAAGCATCTGTGTTACTGAATACATACATGGGTTCTTCTTGCTCACAAAGTTTATTTGTGGATCCATAAGTACTTGAAGTCAATTGTGATGTATGTGAGTGTCTTTTAATGTAAATCTGTGTGTTCCTGTGTGTGTGTAATAGGCAGCCCTTGCGGAGAGCAGTTTAACTCTACTGAACAGCCAGGGCCTGGTTAACCCCTCATCTGCCGCCAGCCTCAACATGCTGCATGGGATGGGTCATGATGACGTCAGCTCCACTGTGGAACAGGTCAACAGCAACGGCAGCTGCAGCCCTACACTCAGCCCACAGCAGTATGGGTAAGACACACACACACAAACTCTCTAACAAACACACTCCCTCTCTCTTTCTCTGTCTTTCTCTAACGCGTCCCTCTGCCTTTCAGACACCAGGTCCATGTGAAGGAGGAGCCCACTGAGATCGAGGAGGACAGCCGCTCCATGTCGCTCATGGCAACTGTCACTCAGAACATGGCATTTCCTAGCGATCGCGATGACCGCGATTTGGATGATGAGCTTCCCACCGAGGAGCTGGAGTAGGATTGGATGAGTTGAACCAGTGGACGGGACTTTGAGGTTTAATCCCGCCCGCTCATTTGGAGTGAAGCGAAATGATGACCACATAAAAAAGAAGATAGAGATAAAAAAAAAGATAAAGATCATAATTTTTATAAAGCAAGAAACCAACAACATTGACAAACAGGGTTAGACCTCCGTTACATACCGACGCAAAAATAACACTCTGGAGCATTGCTTTATTCCCACACATTTTCACCCACCTCACCCCCTCCTCCTCACCCCCTCCTCCCTCACCCGATGAGCAGCGTATTGTCAGAGAGACAGCTCTCAATGGTGATATTGAGGGAGGGTCCCCTCTCCTCTCTCCTCTCCCTGTTGATTCACACAGATGGTCTACCCACCCTACAGTCCTTTAGTGGTGGTAGTCTGATTTCCACACCACTTCAATATACATACAGGTGTGTGAGAGAGAGTGTGGAGATACACACACATCAGATCATGTGTATATATTGTTTGGAACAGTCACCAGGAGGTGTATAACTCTCCTCCTCTTCTCCGGTCATGTTAGTTCCTTTTTCTTTTCTTATTTTGCCTGAAAGAACTGCTGGGCTTTGAGATGGAAGGAAGGACAGTGGTTTTCTCAAAGATTACCCCACCTGCTCACACATCAGAAACCAAGCGTACAAACCAGTCAGTGATCCATAGGTGGGACAGACTGGATTGCAGGATTCTGCCCTATGCCCACTCTCTAGCCATTCTCTGCCCTATGCCCACTCTCTAGCCATTCTCTGCCCTATGCCCACTCTCTAGCCATTCTCTGCCCTATGCCCACTCTCTAGCCATTCTCTGCCCTATGCCCACTCTCTAGCCATTCTCTGCCCTATGCCCACTCCCTAGCCATTCTCTGCCCAAGCCAGACAAGACTCTCTTTACTCATTATGACAAACAAAAAAAGAAGACATTGTTTCCCCCCCAAAAAAGACCCTTTGGTGCTTTACTCCTCCTTCATGAGTGATAGAGTGATGGGGACTGGTCATCCTGAGAGAGAGAGAAAAAGAGAGGGAGGAAGGAGAGATCATCCACACAGAGATATCTGACTAAAATAGTTTATGATTATGGAATACAAAACATTTTATATCCAAAAAGTGGTAGCTTTTTCACTTCCTTCTTTCTTTGATGTTATCATTTAATTTTTAGGATTCATATTTCCATGGTGATATAATTCTGTTTCAAAGTGTATTTTGTAAAAATGCTTTGTTTCTTTAGTTTTTAGTTTTTATTAACTCTGCTTGTTCACACCATTCCAAACTAGTATTGGTGGCAAAGAAAGTGCAGTATTGTCCCAAAATTCCCCATACCCCAGCCCACCAGGAATACCTTTCTGTGTGTCTGGGTTTGCCAGTTTAGATGGCAGGAGATTGAGAATAGCACTTAGGATCGAAGGCCTCAGCTCCTGAGAACACTCACCAATAATCCCAACATTATCATCCATTTGTATTATTCCTTTTTAACTAACTTTCATTCCTTATTATTTTATCTTCTCGTAGTTAGTTGAGAAACATCAGCTGTGATACAAAGCAATGCTTGAAAAAATATATTATGGCAGTCAGAGAATACCTCATCCCACAAATTTCCGCCCGGAAGTGTGTGCAAAATGTTAAAGAAGTAAGGGGGAATTCTTTGTGTGGGACACCAAAACGTGGCAACTCTGCTCAGTTTCATTTCAAAGTTCTATTGTTACTATAGTTACTGTATAGAAGCTGTCTGCAATTCACTGTGTGAGTTGAACTCAACGGAATAGCACGTGAGATTTAAAATCTTTTGTTTTCAGTGAGCGTAAAAGCATTACCTTCTCTGCAGTGCCATACCAAATTTAAACACATTATTTTTATGTATTTTCTGCTTTTTCTCCCATTTTATTTTTGTTACAGGTAACCAAAGAAATGTGTAGAAAACCAAAAACCCTGTAGTTTATTTCCCCTTTTGAGTTTTTCCTCTAAAGAACTGGCCATAAGACAATAAACATTGACATTTAAATTATTATTGTATTATCGTAACTCTTACGTTGAATTTGTTCATGACAGTACTGACCATTCCAAAAACCAAAGTATAAAATGCTAAATAGAATTTGGTGATGTTAAAATCTTTTTACATGTGTTTAACTGGTGCAAATGACGACTAACATTAGGCATGCTATGGTTGAAGGCCAAAAACAGTATTAACAAACAACCCTTTTGCAGTTCCTTAGATAAATAAAGAAAGCACTTAGGATTTAAATCTCTATCTCTCCATGCTCAGGCTACCTGTGTTTCAAACACAACCCTATGACAGGCTCTGCTGTAGGCAAGCCTAAGATGGGATTCAGGGTTAAATATGACAAATAATTATCTTACCCTCATTAGGCACTTGAACACAACATTTATATACCTTTATGTGACACTAGAAGCCAGCAAAAAAAGAAGTGGGCTGTTGTCAGTTGTCCATTAACTGGGATACAGTTAAAAACAAAAAATACATTGTTATTGCACTGTAATAATGCATGTTTTGATTAATTTCCTCAACCAAAACAATATTTTCATTGTGAAACTCTATACATTCAAACATCCCTTTGTGCTATGCAGGAGAATGTCATATTTTGACCCGGCTCCCGGTTTGATTGAAAAGGACCAAAAGTCCCATTGTCTAGCAGTGAACAGTTTACTTAATGTACTTTCTTTACTCCTCACCTACAGTATACTCTAGCAGACACAACAGTTTAACAAATACCAAAAAGGACAGGTGTTATAATAAATAGGAACAAAATGATAATGTTTCGCTCTTATATTGTCTTCATGCTCTCACATTGCTATAGAAACACGTTCATATCCCCAGTCTGTGAGTAGTTGTGATAGAGACTGTTTGAAGCTGGCTGTCATTCCAAACATCACATCAGTAGACAAACAGAGGGTTTTTCAGAACAAACATACCATTATGACCATTTGTGATATTTACAGCAAAGAGAGAACAACTGACAAATTACAAAATCATACCAATGTGAAAGGAACACACCAAGGGACATGTCAACTTATGTATTTTTTCTAAAACAAAATTTGGGAACAGTTTTGTCAAATCAACTCTTGCACCATTTTCTTTGTTTTTTAATAAAGGAGTCTTTGTATTGACTTCCTGTGTAAAACAGCACTGTTTCCTGTATAAGTAGCGTTATGATGCTTCACGTCATCAGACTGATTTATAACAAACAAAGTGGGAGAGGGACACCGAGAGTAAAAACCAAAAATAACACTACCTCCTTTTCAAAATGGTTCACAATAAAAGCCAATGGGAGACTGGAGACCAGAATTATTATATATATTTTTTAAATTCTTCCTCAATAATAATAGTGAAATATACCAAAACACAGCTTACTGTTAATACACATTAAGTGGGGCTGAAAAAGCTTGTCTGGTTATCTGAACTCCAAATTCATGAGCGTGAGCGCAAAAACAAAGAGACGTTACAACAACATTACACCCCGTTAAAGATGACTACCTCTCCTAAAACCACAGAGAACCGGTGCGTTCTCCTAAGAATGAAGAGTGAAGTGGTCACCATGTTTAAAAGGTCTACTCTCAGCTGTGTATTATTGGCTCTCTCTGTACTGTCCATTATCATAAAACACCGTGAACAGCCTCTTAACTGGGTGCTCTAATTGTATGCACGCATATTTATGAGCCGGCTTTGCCGGCAGCCAATGATAGTCCGGTCGTTAGCTGCGACTCAATGGGGCAGGAAGCTGGTTGTCAGGAGTGATGATGGGCAGAATGTATGAGTGCCCTGCACCCGCCATTGGGCCCACACACAGTAGTGCCCTGCACCCGCCATTGGGCCCACACACAGTAGTGCCCTGCACCCGCCATTGGGCCCACACACAGTAGTGCCCGCCACACGCCAGTGGGCCCACACACAGTAGTGCCCGCCACACGCCAGTGGCCCGCACTACACATGAATGGAGAGAACAGCTTTAAGATGGCAGCGATAAAGGAAACACACCCACACACACTCACAGGCTGTAGTCAGTGTTCAGTCGAAAGGGCCCTTAGTATCAGTCAATAAGCCTCAGAGCTGGGAATTAAAGCCCTGTGACATGGAGCTGGCCCTTCACGGTGAATAGTGGCCCCTGTCACTAGGAGCCGGGCCCCTGTTGGCCCCTTGGTTCAGACAGCTGAGGAGAGGCTCTGAGTAACTAAAGATACTATCCAAAGACAAACACAGAGCTTGCTGGGAGACGGACAATAATAACAGCTTACAAAGGAATGAATGATTACTACTATTATTATTGTTATGATCCAAACTCTCACGAAAGAGGCACTGCTGCATTCAGTAAATAAATGATGTTTGAATTCTCATCCTTTAAGGTACACCTGTAAGCCAAGCTGTTTTATCAAGATGTAGATTGACATTCGTTGATGATGTTGACAGATCGCCATAGACACTTCTGTTCCTTCTCCGGTTTGGCTGTTATGGTGTATTATTGTATATTAACGCTTGGCTTAGCTCTCGAGGGCATTCTTTACCATTATTTCTTTTTGATTTTCTCTTTTGTTAATTTAGTTTTTGTAAAGCTTCCAGCTTGGATTCCTATACTGTATTGCTAATGCTGAAGTGTATGTATTTATCATATTAAGTGCTGCAGGTATCTTTGTTGAATAGTTATTCCTTTCTTTTTTTGTTTTCTTCATAAAACGTCTGGGACGATGATTTTTTAAGTGTATTATCTCTAAAAAATAAAATAATTAAAGTTAGATAAGTGGTTTAGGTAACAGCTGTTTGTATATTTATCTTAGCTAGGTCTATTTTGATACCTTTTGTCTCTGTACTGCATTTTTAAGGAAAGAAAAAGAAAAACAAGAGTAAAACAAAAAGTTGACTTCATTATGTATTGATGATACCTCAGAAGGACTTTTCTCTAAGACAGGACCAAAACCTCAGAAAAAAATTGAGAAAGAGGAAAATAATTGAAGAAAATATGTAGCCCCTCTCTTGCTTTTAAAGATGGAGCAATGTAAAGGTGATGTTGTGGGTCCTTTATGTGTCCTCTGACCCCTGACCCCTGACCACAGTCATTCCTCTGATGACCTTTAACTTACAGCGGTCAATCACTCAATAGGACAACTGGGCGTGGCCCTCAATCAAACACCTGATGGCATTTGTCCAATTAGAATCCTAACCAAAGGTGTTGTGAGTGGCCATGGCTTACAAGCTAACAGACCACCACAACTATAACCAAATCAACCCTAGGCACTAATCTATCACAAGCTACTTCCCATACCTCAAACCATTCTTCGCTATCACCATCGCTATCATCTCTTGGACGAGCACTCTTCCTATTGGATCATTAGTGACTCCAGGGACCTCATTGGCCCCGCCCCTGCTCTATGATTGGACAGCTCTTAGGTGTCATGTTGAGGAAAAGGGAACTTAAAGGACAGTTGCCCATGTTATTATGAACTTCACAGCCCCCCCAAAAAATGGAACTACCACTTCAGCTGTCCTCTGGTTGTATCTTAGGAATGTGTGTACATTTTCAGCAGTGACTCTCTGTAACATTACTTTGTTTCAGTTTCTGTTTACCTCTCTTTTATCTTTTTATTTTGTTCTGTTTGTTAATTTTTTGAAAGTGTGACCCAGGGGAATGGGTAAAGTTGGAGCAGGCGGTGGTTTTTAAGATGGTCTAAAAGAGGTTTAAAAAAAGGTGACTTTGCCACCGAGACCTTTGCCCTTTCCCCCTTCCCTGGGTGGCCATGTAATGCCAGTCACTGCCCTTTTCCTCATGCTGTATAAAACACACATATATCTGTGTATTTGTAACCTGAATCTTCTTGTGTCTGTCCATGCAGACAATAAAAACAACTGTACAGTAGGTCTAGTTGCATGTAATCTGTACTAATTATTGACAATGGCATTATAAAATGCAATAAAATACTTATTACACTGTCTGACTGTGTCAGCGTGATGTTCTTTATCTGTCCAGATGTGCCACTGGTTTTACTCAACGCACGCTATTCCTAGAGGTAAAGGGATGGTTCCGTAGTGCAGTCAAGTGCCTCATACACCTGCCCCACACCATAGCTGTATCCACTATTCCCTTGGCCCTACTCTCCCACTTCCCCACCTTTCTCCCCAGCTCACCAATGTTTCACCCCTTCCTCCTGAGACTTAGAAAGAGCTCCATTGTGTGTGTCAGAGAGAGAGAGCGAGGAGGGAAATGTGCTTTGAATAAGAGCGGCAGACAGGGCGAGGCCTCAGAACAAACAGACTCCTGGCAAGGAGCACACTCACACAATACACACTCACACAATACACACACACACACAATACACACCCACACAATACACACACACAATACACACTCATACAACACACACACACACAATACACACATGTACACACAATACACACTCACACAATACACACTCACACAATACACACCCACATAATACACACTCACACACGCAATACCCACACCCACACACAATACACACTCACACAATACACACTCACACAATACACACTCGCACAATACACACCCACACAATACACACTCACACAATACACAATACACACCCACACACAATACACACTCACACAATACACACTCACACAATACACACCCACACAATACACACTCACACACGCAATACCCACACCCACACACAATACACACTCACACAATACACATGCACAATACACACTCACAATACACCCTCACCCAATATACACTCCCACAATACACACACACACACAGCACATACTGTAGGTGGACTCACTCATCAGTCCAGCCCAATTGAGGAAAGGGAGAGAGTGTGGGAGCAGGGGTCCCAATGTGTGTGTGGTGTGTGAGTCAAGGGAAACATCTGGACTAGTAGAGGTATGGAGTGTGTCTGGTGAGAGACATTCCATCCTCTACCAGTCTCGCCATCTCATTTAGCTGATGACATTTCTCAAATCATATTCACCACTTTGACTGCGTGACATAGTGCTCACCCTGTTTTTTCCTGTGTTGTAGTGCTCACCCTGTTTTTTCCTGTCTGGTAGTGCTCACCCTGTTTTTTCCTGTTTTGTAGTGCTCACCCTATTTTTTCCTCTGTTGTAGTGCTCACCCTGTTTTTTCCTGTGTTGTGCTCACCCTGTTTTTTCCTGTGTTGTAGTGCTCACCCTGTTTTTTCCTGTGTTGTAGTGCTCACCCTATTTTTTCCTGTGTTCTGGTGCTCACCCTATTTTTTCCTCTGTTGTAGTGCTCACCCTGTTTTTTCCTGTGTTGTAGTGCTCACCCTATTTTTTCCTCTGTTGTAGTGCTCACCCTGTTTTTTCCTGTGTTGTGCTCACGCTGTTTTTTCCTGTGTTGTGCTCACCCTGTTTTTTCCTGTGTTGTAGTGCTAACCCTGTTTTGTCCTGTGTTGTAGTGCTAACCCTGTTTTGTCCTGTGTTGTAGTGCTCACCCTATTTTTTCCTCTGTTGTAGTGCTCACCCTGTTTTTTCCTGTGTTGTGCTCACGCTGTTTTTTCCTGTGTTGTGCTCACGCTGTTTTTTCCTGTGTTGTGCTCACCCTGTTTTGTCCTGTGTTGTAGTGCTAACCCTGTTTTGTCCTGTGTTGTAGTGCTCACCCAGTTTTTTCCTGTGTTCTAGTGCTCACCCTGTTTTGTCCTGTGTTGTAGTGCTAACCCTGTTTTGTCCTGTGTTGTAGTGCTCACCCTGTTTTGTCCTGTGTTGTAGTGCTAACCCTGTTTTGTCCTGTGTTGTAGTGCTCACCCAGTTTTTTCCTGTGTTCTAGTGCTCACCCTGTTTTTTCCTGTGTTGTAGTGCTCACCCTGTTTTTTCCTGTGTTGTAGTGCTCACCCTGTTTTTTCCTGTGTTGTAGTGCTCACCCTGTTTTTTCCTGTGTTGTGGTGCTCACCCTGTGTTTTCCTGTGTTGTAGTGCTCACCCAGTTTTTTCCTGTGTTGTAGTGCTCACCCTGTTTTTTCCTGTGTTGTAGTGCTCACCCTGTTTTTTCCTCTGTTGTAGTGCTCACTCTGTTTTTTCCTCTGTTGTAGTGCTCACTCTGTTTTTTTCCTCTGTTGTAGTGCTCACTCTGTTTTTTCCTCTGTTGTAGTGCTCACCCTGTTTTTTCCTGTGTTGTAGTGCTCACCCTGTTTTTTCCTGTGTTGTAGTGCTCACCATGTTTTTTCTTCTGTTGTAGTGCTCACCCTGTTTTTTCCTGTGTTGTAGTGCTCACCCTGTTTTTTCCTCTGTTGTAGTGCTCACCCTGTTGTAGTGCTCACCCTGTTTATTCCTCTGTTGTAGTGCTCACCCTGTTATTTCTTCTGTTGTAGTGCTCACCCTGTTGTAGTGCTCACCCTGTTTATTCCTCTGTTGTAGTGCTCACCCTGTTATTTCCTCTGTCGTAGTGCTCACCCTGTTTTTTCCTCTGTTGTAGTGCTCACCCTGTTGTAGTGCTCACCCTGTTTTTTCCTCTGTTGTAGTGCTCACCCTGTTGTAGTGCTCACCCTGTTTTTTCCTCTGTTGTAGTGCTCACCCTGTTGTAGTGCTCACCCTGTTTTTTCCTGTGTTGTAGTGCTCACCCTGTTTTTTCCTCTGTTGTAGTGCTCACCCTGTTGTAGTGCTCACCCTGTTTATTCCTCTGTTGTAGTGCTCACCCTGTTATTTCCTCTGTCGTAGTGCTCACCCTGTTTTTTCCTCTGTTGTAGTGCTCACCCTGTTGTAGTGCTCACCCTGTTTTTTCCTCTGTTGTAGTGCTCACCCTGTTGTAGTGCTCACCCTGTTTATTCCTCTGTTGTAGTGCTCACCCTGTTATTTCCTCTGTCGTAGTGCTCACCCTGTTTTTTCCTCTGTTGTAGTGCTCACCCTGTTGTAGTGCTCACCCTGTTTTTTCCTCTGTTGTAGTGCTCACCCTGTTGTAGTGCTCACCCTGTTTTTTCCTCTGTTGTAGTGCTCACCCTGTTTTTTCCTAGTGCTCATTAATTCATGTTATGTCTGCATTCTCTAACATCACAGTGATAACAGTGAGTAAATCCTCAGCCTTCTCTCTGCGGGTCAGCTGCAGTTGCTGTGATACAGTGTGTGGCCACCAGGAGGGGTAAACAAACCAGACAACAGAAGCAACAGCTTCAATACATAGCCTGGAGGACACAGAGCCTGTTTACATACTGTAGACATGATTCCTTCCTTTCAACTAGACACAGCCTGAAGGGCGGCAGGTAGCCTAGTGGTTAGAGTGTCAGACTAGTAACTGAAAGGTTGCAAGATCAAATCCCTGAGCTGACAAGATAAAAATCTGTCATTCTGCCCCTGAACAAGTCAGTTAAGAACAAATTCTTATTTTCAATGATGGCCTAGGAACAGTGGGAACACTGAAAATAAGAATTTGTTCTTAACTGACTTGCCTAGTTAAATAAAGGTTAATAAAAAGGACACACAGGGTCTGTTCACATATTATACTGTAGAAATACTTCCTTCACTCCTTCATTCCTTGAGGTAATCACTGATTTGACCAGGTTTGGATTGGTGAAAACCATTGGGTGGAGACCTTGGGTGTGTTTCCAAAATGGGTAACTAAAGATACTGTCCAAATACAAAACAGAGCTTAGTGTACACCCTCACTTGCTGGGAGACGGACAATAATAACAGCTTACAAAGGAATGAATGATTACTACTATTATTATTGTTATGATCCAATTTCTCACGATTTTTTAAGTGCATTATCCCAAAAATATATATAATTAAAGTTAGATAAGTGGTTTAGGTAACACCTGTTCGTATATGAGCCGGCTCTTGTAGGTGAACGTTGGGAGCCGGCTCGCTTATCAGAAGAGCCTAATCTACAAATATTTAAAAAATTAAGATATGAATAATCAAAAGATTTAAATTAATAGAATGAACTCATTCAAATAACGAAAAATAAAATAATATAGGCCTAAATGCTCAAGCGCACACACATTCGTTCTGACTGTCTGCTCAGACTAACAGCCTCACCTGTTGTTCCTGTCAATCAGACACTCATTGTCAACCTATGAACCAAAGATGCGTGAGGGAGGGCCGAGCCAACTCACTCACAGTCACACACTGAACAGCCGAGGAGAGAGAGGAAGGACAGCTGTGAAAACAACAGCTGGAAAATGAGTCGGAAGCACAGTAGTATTTGGATGCATTTTAATAATGTAGACAATGTTAGAGCAGTGTAGAATTTGCCAAATCAAAATCTCATATAAAGCCGGTCCTATGCACATCCTACACCGGCATATGCGAACTGTACCCCCAACTGTGAAGCTAGCTGAAGCGGAGCTTCGAGAAACTAGCGGGCCTGCTAGTGATAGTGGTGGAGCCAGAACCTCCACACGTGGAGATATATCCACTCAGTCAAGTAAGCCTACTCTGTACCCACAGCTACGCAGTCTTCTATGGACCAGTTTATGCCAAAGTCTATGTCTGTAGCAAAACAAGGCCAAATTGATATTGCATTGACTAAAATGATTGCCACCGATTTCCAGCCATTTTCGATCGTGGAGGACAGAGGTTTTAGGAATTATAGCAATAGTCTATATCCAATGTACACAATTCCAAGCCGGAAAACCCTTTCAAAATCACTTATTCCACAAATGTACGAGAGCACACAGGCTTCAGTGCGGGAAAGAGTCCAAAAAGCTACTGCAGTTTGCCTTACCACTGACTGCTGGACATCAAGAGTAACCACTTCTTACGTGTCGGTTACCTGTCACTTCATTGAATATTTTTCGATGTCTAGCTGTCTTCTGGACTGCTTTGAGTTCAGCGACAGACACACCTCAGAGAACTTGGCAGAGGAACTGTTAAGAGTGGCCAGAGAATGGCAAGTAGATGGAAAAGTGGTATGTTGTGTTAGCGACAATGCAGCTAACACAACCAAAGCCATGAACATTTTTAAATGGGCCCATCATCCATGTCTTGCCCACACAATCAACCTGATTGTAAGAGATGCTCTGAAGGTGAAGAAGCCCACTGTGGACAAAGTGAAAGCAGCTGTGGAATACTTCCATAGGAGCACAGCAGGTGCTGAAAAACTAAAGTCTACACAACGCCAGATGGGGATGCCTGAGCTGAGGCCTAAACAAGACTGCACTACAAGGTGGAATTCAACATTTTATATGTTGAAGTGGTTTCTTGAGTCAAAGGATGCCATCATCTCTACCCTGGCCATTGTCAATGCACCTGTTGATGCTCTGACCCAAGAGGAATGGGAGGTGATGGAGGAGGTGTGCAGAGTCCTGGAACCCTTTGAGCAGGTCACTGTGGAGATCAGTGGAGAGAGGTACAGTAAGCAGGTATTACTACATCATTATTTAATCCAGTATTATATATGTATATGAGCAGTAGATGAGAATGTAGTATCAGTAGACAAAACATGAACCTGAACTAATAAGTTACTGTTCTCTCTTTTCAGCTATGTGACAGCCTCAAAAATTATACTCCTGTGTAAAGGTCTGCAGTGAATCACAGCCAGCCGCCAGAGAGAAGCAAATGTAACCACAGGACATGTGACAGAGTTGATGGACACCCTATGTTAATCAATGGACAGAAAGTTCCACAGAATGGAATATAATCACGTGCTATCAGAAACCGCTGCACTTGACCCCAGGTTTAAGAAGTTAGCCTTCAGTGATGCCAGAGCGATTGATGAGGCTCTTAAAGAATAACCTCAGCAGCAGGGAGGGACAGCCCCAGCAGTCAGCTGGCTCAGACACCAGGGCAACAGGAAGAAGAGGGATCAGATGGAGCAGAAGCACCAGTTGTAGTGCCACAAACATCTGCTGTTTGGATGCTGTTTGAGGAGAGAGCAACTGGGGATGCAGCACGAAGGAATCCCTCAGCAGATGCCATAATGGAGGTCCAATCCTATTTGGAGGAGCACCTCTGAACTGGTGGAAGAACAAGGCCTCTGTCTACCCATGGCTTACTAAAGTCATGACAGGGAGACTGCATAGTGGCCACATCCGTACCCTCATGAGGGTCTTCTCGAAAACGGGACAAATAATTACTGAGAGAAGAAACCGCATCAGCCCCTCGAAAGTGAGGCAGCTTGCATTTCTGAATGCAAATCTCTCATAAAAGCGAAATATGGTCAGCATTACTGTGTGCTGCTGGTCATAACATGGCAATAAAGAAGAGAGAAAGAGGGACCAGTTTAATGTTTTAAGTGGGATGCTGCAGTTTTGCACATTGTTATTTATTTTTCTGTGATATGGTGCAATATTCTATTATTATGTTGTTCAGATTGTATTCCTTTTGAATTGTTACATTTATATGCACTTTGTTTATATACATTTTAAAGTTATACTTTAAAATAAGTATTCAGAACCTTTGCTATGAGACTCAATTGAGCTCAGGTGCATCTTTTTTCTAATGATTTTCCTTGAGAAGTTTCTACAACTTGATTGGAGTCCACCTGTGACAAAATTCAATTGATTGGACATGATTTGGAAAGGCACACACCTGAATATATAAGGTCTCACAGTTGGCAGTGCATGTCAGAGCAAAAACCAAGCCATGAGGCCGAAGGAATTGTTTGTAGAGCTTCGAGACAGGATTGTGTCGAGGCACAGATCTGCGGAAGGGTACCAAAAAATTTCTGCAGCGTTGAAGGTCCCCAAGAACAAAGTGACCTCCATCATTCTTAAATTGAAGAAGTTTGGAACAATCAAGACTTTTCCTAGAGCTGGCCACCCGGCCACACTGAGCAATCGGGGGAGAAGGGCTTTGGTCAGGGATGTGACCAAGAACCTGATGGTCACTCTGACAGAGCTCCAGAGTTCCTCTGTGGAGATGGGAGAACCTTCCAGAAGGACAACCATCTCTGCAGCACTCCACCAATCAGGCCTTGATGGTAGAGTGGCCAGATGGAAGCCACTCCTCCGTAAAAGCCACATGACAGCCCGCTTGGAATTTGTCAGAAGGCACCTAAAGGACTCAGACCATGAGAAACAAAATTCTCTGGTCTGATGAAACCAAGATTGAACTATTTGGCCTGAATGCCAAGCATCATATTTGGAGGACACCTGACACCATCCCTACGGTGAAGCACGGTGGTGGCAGGATCATGCTGTGGGGATGTTTTTTAGCGGCAGGGACTAGGAGACTAGTCAGGATCGGGGGAATGATGAAAGGAGCATAGTACAGAGAGATTCTTGATGAAAATCTGCTCCTGAGAGCTCAGGACCTCAGACTGGGACAAAAGTTCTCCTTCCAACAGGACAATGACCCTAAGCACATAGCCAAGACAACGCAGGAGTGGCTACGGGACAAGTCTCTGAATGTTCTTGAGGCAGAGCCCGGACTTGAACCTGATCAAACATCTCTGGAGAGATCTGAAAATAGCTGTGCATCGACACTCCCCATCAGAGCAGGAGAGGATCTGCAGAGAAGAATAGCGGTGTGCCAAAGCTTGAGCGTCATACCCAAGAAGACGTGAGGCTGTAAATGCTGCCAAAGGTGCTTCAACAAAGTACTGAGTAAAGGGTCTGAATACTTATGTAAATGTTGTATTTCTGGGGGGTTTTCAAAAAGTTTTTTTGCTTTGTCATTATGGGGTATTGTGTGTAGATTGTTGAGGGGGAAAACAATTTAATCCATTTTAGAATAAGGTTGTAACATAACAAAATGTCAAAAGTCAAGTGTTCTGAATACTTTCTGAATGCACTGTATGTGAATCTACTTCTAACATAGTGATGTTGCACACTGCTGAATAAACTGACTAAACACCCGGGATAGGGTGATTTTCCTAGTGGATGGGAGGTTCCCATGTTTTTTACATCTGTTTTGGTGATGGGATGGGATGTACTTCCACCTGAGGAGAACAGAGCAGAAACATAAAGCCAAGGGGGGGGGGGGGGGGGGGGGGGGGCGAAATGAACCTCACCGTTTAAATTTCAGTGCTGGTTCAAGTTACTGAGAACTTGAACCTTTGGTAATGTGCAAATTTGCTACATTTGTCATTAGCTGGCTAGCAAGTTCACCAATTCAGGATTAGATAACTGTCTGGGTATTCACAATTGACACTGCTGATTTTATGATTAGTTTGTTTGGTTGTTCATCCCTGAACAGCTGAAAACGAAGACGAGATTGCCTGCTAGCTAGCCATCACATCCGATGAGCTAACATAGCTTGGCCAGCAGTAATTCAACATTTGAATAAAACATTTATATGAAAGTAATATGTTGAAAATTTTAACAGAATTTGGTGAATAAATAATCTTTATATTTACATTTTACAAAGTTATTCCTGTGGAACACTTCCCTCCCAAACGAGGATTAACCTCTACCACTTCTCTCTCCCGGATCCGGGATCCTCCTCATCAAAAAAGCTGACTAGCATAGCCTAGCCTAACGGGACAGGGATATCATATAATATAATTTTCATGAAATCACAAATCCAATACAGCAAATGAAAGATAAACATCTTGTGAATCCAGCCATCATTTCCGATTTTTAAAATGTTTTACAGCGAAAACACAATATGTATTTCTATTAGCTAACCACAATAGCCAAAGACTCAACCGCGTATTTTCACCATGTTTCTACCGCATAGGTAGCTATCACAAAACCGACCAAATAGAGATATAATTAGTCACTAACCAAGAAACAACTTCATCAGATGACAGTCTTATAACATACATTTATGTTTTGTTCGAAAAATGTGCATATTTGAGGTATAAATCATAGTTTTACATTGCAGCTACCATCACAAATAGCACCGAAGCAGCCAGAATAATTACAGAGAGCAACGTGAAATACCTAAATACTCATCATAAAACATTTATGAAAAATACTCTGAAAAGTATTTATGAAAAGTACAGCAAATGAAAGATAAACATCTTGTGAATCCAGCCAATATTTCCGATTTTTTAAGTGTTTTACAGCGAAAACACAATATAGAATTATATTAGCTTACCACAATAGCCAAACACACAAATGCATTTATTCACCGCAAAAGGTAGCTATCGCAAAAACCAGCAAAAGATATAAAATTAATCACTAACCTTGAACAACTTCATCAGATGACAGTCTTATAACATCAGGTTATACAATACACTTATGTTTTGTTCGAAAATGTGCATATTTAGAGCTGCAAACCGTGGTTATACATTGTGAATATGTAGCAACATTTCCCCAGAATGTCCGGAGCTATTTTCGACACTCACCTAATCTGACCAAAGAACTCATCATAAACTTTACATAAAAATACTTGTTGTATGGCAAATGAAAGATACACTGGTTCTTAATGCAACCGCCGTGTTAGATTTTTAAAAATAACTTTACCATAACAAACAGCTTGCATTATTGTGAGACAGCGCTCGCCAAAACGGCGGAGAATAGGAATCAACATTTTCCACAGAAATACGAAATAACATCATAAATTGTTCTTACTTTTGCTGAGCTTCCATCAGAATCTTGTACAAGGAGTCCTTGGTCCAGAATAAATCGTTGTTTGGTTTTAGAATGTCCTTTTCTTCTGTCGAATTCGCGCCACAATGCTAGCCAATGTTGATAACGTTCCCATTTTCTCTCGACGCAAAGAACGGAAAACTCCAAAAGTCCCAATAAACGTTGAATAATCTGATAAAACTTGGTTGAAAAAACCTACTTTACGATGTTATTATCACATGTATCAAATAAAATCAGAGCCGGAGATATTCGCCGTGTAAACCGAACGCTTATCAGAAGACAATATCGAGGTACTTCGCGCGCCTTGGTAGACAAAGGAAATTCCTGACCTGCCACTCCAAAAGCTCTTGTTCGACCTCAGATCAAGCTAGACACCCCATTCCACCTTCCACTGCCTGTTGACATCTAGTGGAAGGCGTATGAAGTGCATGCATATCGATAAATATAAGGCAATTGAATAGGCAGGCCCTGAAACAGAGCCTCGTTTTCAGATTTTTCACTTCCTGCATGGAAGTTTGCTGCAAAATGAGTTCTGTTTTACTCACAGACATAATTCAAACAGTTTTAGAAACTTCTGAGTGTTTTCTATCCAATAGTAATAATAATATGCATATTGTATGATCTAGAAAAGAGTACGAGGCCGTTTCATTTGGGCACGATTTTTTCCAAAGTGAAAACAGCGCCCCCCTATTGACAAGAAGTTTTAAAGTCTGCCATTCGTTTTTGGAATTTTCACTGCGAATATAATGTTGAGAGATAAGCTCAAATTAACTTTATTGTCAGTGATGGAAAATTGTCATGGACACATAATACTACTGTATTTTAAATATCACATATCAAATCCATATAAAAAACATAACATTTCCATTTGACTACCCACTGGACATTTTAACAATGAAATGTGGTCTCATAAGTCCAAGGATGACCTTTAAAATATAGTAGCTGGTTCCTTTTAGTCACAATGTTTCATTGTGGATCCAAAGATGCTGTGTTAGTCAAAAGCTGCTCGCACCCCAGATACACTGACAAAATACTGTGTTCGCGCTTGCATGCATGCGTGCGCGCGTGTGTATGTGCATCTGTGTGTGTCTGCATGGGTGTGCATGTGCGTGTGTGTCAGGACTCCCTCACCCCTGACATACTCAGATTGCCACTGGGAGGTGTGTTATTCCAGCCCAGCTGAGAGAGATCAGGTTTCATTCCCTTTTCTCTTTCTCAATCTCTCTCTCTCTCTACTCTTCTCTTCCTACTCTTTTCTTCCTCTCTTCTTCCCTACCTCTCTCCATCCTTCTTCCACTACCTTCCCCCTCTTTCAGTTTCTCCATCTCTCTCCCCCTCTCCCTCTCCACAGGGTTTGAAACATGCCCTAAAGCGTATCTTTAAACCTCAGCATTCCACTGTGGATCTGTTGCCACAGGGAAAAGATTTAAAACCGTTGAGTGTTTTTGGAAAGTTGAAACTTTATTTAATCTGGTGCTTTTTGTGAACTGCTCTGTTAGTCACGAGGGAGGAAATTTGTTCTTGACGCTTAAATCCCTGTGACATTTGGTTTGGAAGAGACCCGCCATACGCATACTAAAAACACGCACACACACACACATACAAACACACACACACTTTACCACCATATGCATACTAAACAGAACCTCTGTACAGTACACAACGTGAGCCAAGGTGTAGGTTCCACCTTAAAAAGCACAACAATCTCTGATTGTTCTGAAATGTTTACTCAGTGCTTCAACAAAGTACTAAGTAAAGGGTCTGAATACTTAAGTAAATGTCATATTTCAGTTTTTTTTAAATAAATTAGCAAACATTCCTGAAAACCTGTTTTTGCTTTATCATTATAGGCTCTTGTGTGTAGATTGATGAGGAACAAAACAGTTTAATCAATTGTAATTCACACAAAATGTGAAATACTTTCCGAAGGAACTGTATAGTACTCAACATCTGATTTGCATCAAATGTTTTCCACCAATGAGTAAGATACCAAATAGCAGGAACAGCACCATCTAGTGGTCAGAACTTGGTAATATCAGGATGTATAATGGGACATAAACCTAACAACTTCAATTACTAATTTCTCTGAAGAGGGGAAAATAACCATCACCAAATTCACTGGAAATACATTACATGCTCCCGAGTTATGCAGCGGTCAAAGGCACTGCATCTCAGTGAAAGAGGCGTCACTACAGTGCCTGGTTCGAATCCAGGCTGAATCAAGGCGCACAATTGGCCCAGCATCGTCCGGGTTTGGTCGGGGTAGGCCATCATTGTAAACAAGAATTTGTTCTTAACTGACTTGCCTAGTTAAATAAAGGTTAAATAAAAAAATTTTTTTTTTAAATTGAACATAGAGAACATGGGTCTGTGGGTGGCTTTGGACTATTTTCAAGGGATTCCTCATGTCTTTCCCATTGGTACAAACAAGTTTAGTCCAAATCAGATGTTGGGTACTATATTTATTGAATATTATATGAATCCTGTAAAATAAAATGCCCAATTTGGGTGCAATCAATTAGCTTAATATCTCAGAGATCAAATTATATTTCAACAAAATAATGTTGCAGGAATGCTAATCTTCTATGTTTGTAACTGCAGAAACCATTTCAGAACAATCTGAGATGGTGGGTGTCATGGCTTGCTGAAATGACATGGAACGACCCAGGGGCAACACACAGAGACGTTATTCTTGGCTTGCTACACTAGAGTTTGGCCTATACGTGTTACTCATTTATATTAAACTACTGTATGTCTTACTCATCTGGAGAGAAATACTGTACAAGCTCAACCCGGGTTCTTTCGTGTGAGAGAGTTTGTGCGTCTGTGTGCATACTCTACGTTTGTGAATTTGTGCGTATGTGTGTCACTGGTGTGCATGTGTATATGATCATCGACATACACATTCGTGCATGTATTTATGCAATCGTATTGGCTTGTGTGTGGTGTGTGTGGTAGGTGTATATGTGAGTGTGTGCAGGCGTGCGTGTTTGAGGAAGAGGCTAAAGCTGAGCCAAGGCTAGCTGTTAGCTGTAGCTCTGAGAGGAACGCTGAAACACTGAGGTCCAGACAGACCCTCTGAGTCATGCTCATCCTGTACAGAGACCTCTCTCTGCCTCTCTCTGTGTATGTGTATATGTGTATATGTGTGTGTGCATGCTTGTGTGTTTGCATGTGTGTGTGTGTGTGTGTGTGTGTGTGTGTGTGTGTGTGTGTGTGTGTGTGTGTGTGTGTGTGTGTGTGTGTGTGTGTGTGTGTGTGTGTGTGTGTGTGTGTGTGTGTGTGTGTGTGTGTGTGTGTGTGTGCGTACTAGAGAATGTTTTTGCTGTCCTGTATGTTGACTCACTCTACAACAACACAGGACAGTTCCTTTTGGTTCTTTTTGGATAGGCTTGTTTGGGTTAAACTAATAGAAGAGGCCTATTGGGCTCTCACTCTGTGGTTAGGCCCAAAATTGTGAAACACACAAACGAACCAATAAAGTATACAAATGACACAATGATTTAAATACTCATATATACAGTGTTTACATTTATGTGCATACTAATACACACACAGGTCTGTGTTCCATCCACGTACAATTGGTATTAAGATCATTTAAGAAGCATTTTTGTGCTATCAAAATGTCACCCTATGTCACCCAAATGTCACACAGTTTGCCAATAGTTGTAACTGTCCCCATCCAGAGCCATACTGTAACTGTCCCCGTCCAGAGCCATACTGTAGCAGCCACCCATACTGTAACTATCCACGTCCAGAGCCATACTGTAACTGTCCCCGTCCAGAGCCATACTGTAACTGTCCCCGTCCAGAGCCATACTGTAACTGTCCCCGTCCAGAGCCATACTGTAACTGTCCCCGTCCAGAGCCATACTGTAACTGTCCCCGTCCAGAGCCATACTGTAACTGTCCCCGTCCAGAGCCATACTGTAACTATCCCCATCCAGAGCCATACTGTAACTGTCCCCGTCCAGAGCCATACTGTAACTATCCCCGTCCAGAGCCATACTGTAGCAGCCACCCATACTGTAACTGTCCCCATCCAGAGCCATACTGTAACTGTCCCCATCCAGAGCCATACTGTAATTGTCCCCGTCCAGAGCCATACTGTAACTGTCCCCGTCCAGAGCCATACTGTAACTGTCCCCGTCCAGAGCCATACTGTAACTGTCCCCGTCCAGAGCCATACTGTAATTGTCCCCGTCCAGAGCCATACTGTAACTGTCCCCGTCCAGAGCCATACTGTAACTGTCCCCGTCCAGAGCCATACTGTAACTGTCCCCGTCCAGAGCCATACTGTAACTGTCCCCGTCCAGAGCCATACTGTAATTGTCCCCGTCCAGAGCCATACTGTAATTGTCCCCGTCCAGAGCCATACTGTAATTGTCCCCGTCCAGAGCCATACTGTAACTGTCCCCATCCAGAGCCATACTGTAATTGTCCCCGTCCAGAGCCATACTGTAACTGTCCCCGTCCAGAGCCATACTGTAACTGTCCCCGTCCAGAGCCATACTGTAACTGTCCCCGTCCAGAGCCATACTGTAACTGTCCCCGTCCAGAGCCATACTGTAGCAGCCACCCATACTGTAACTGTCCCCGTCCAGAGCCATACTGTAACTGTCCCCGTCCAGAGCCATACTGTAACTGTCCCCGTCCAGAGCCATACTGTAACTGTCCCCATCCAGAGCCATACTGTAACTGTCCCCGTCCAGAGCCATACTGTAACTGTCCCCGTCCAGAGCCATACTGTAACTATCCCCGTCCAGAGCCATACTGTAACTGTCCCCGTCCAGAGCCATACTGTAACTGTCCCCATCCAGAGCCATACTGTAACTGTCCCCGTCCAGAGCCATACTGTAACTGTCCCCGTCCAGAGCCATACTGTAACTATCCCCGTCCAGAGCCATACTGTAGCAGCCACCCATACTGTAACTGTCCCCATCCAGAGCCATACTGTAACTGTCCCCGTCCAGAGCCATACTGTAACTGTCCCCGTCCAGAGCCATACTGTAACTGTCCCCGTCCAGAGCCATACTGTAGCAGCCACCCATACTGTAACTGTCCCCATCCAGAGCCATACTGTAACTGTCCCCGTCCAGAGCCATACTGTAACTGTCCCCGTCCAGAGCCATACTGTAACTGTCCCCATCCAGAGCCATACTGTAACTGTCCCCATCCAGAGCCATACTGTAGCAGCCACCCATACTGTAACTGTCCCCATCCAGAGCCATACTGTAACTGTCCCCGTCCAGAGCCATACTGTAACTGTCCCCATCCAGAGCCATACTGTAACTGTCCCCATCCAGAGCCATACTGTAACTGTCCCCGTCCAGAGCCATACTGTAACTGTCCCCGTCCAGAGCCATACTGTAACTGTCCCCGTCCAGAGCCATACTGTAACTATCCCCGTCCAGAGCCATACTGTAGCAGCCACACATACTGTAACTATCCCCGTCCAGAGCCATACTGTAACTGTCCACGTCCAGAGCAATACTGTAGCAGCCACACATACTGTAACTGTCCCCGTCCAGAGCCATACTGTAACTGTCCCCGTCCAGAGCCATACTGTAGCAGCCACACATACTGTAACTGTCCCCGTCCAGAGCCATACTGTAATTGTCCCCGTCCAGAGCAATACTGAACTGTCCACGTCCAGAGCCATACTGTAACTGTCCCCGTCCAGAGCCATACTGTAGCAGCCACCCATACTGTAACTGTCCCCATCCAGAGCCATACTGTAACTGTCCCCATCCAGAGCCATACTGTAACTGTCCCCATCCAGAGCCATACTGTAACTATCCCCGTCCAGAGCCATACTGTAACTGTCCCCGTCCAGAGCCATACTGTAACTGTCCCCATCCAGAGCCATACTGTAACTGTCCCCGTCCAGAGCCATACTGTAGCAGCCACCCATACTGTAACTGTCCCCATCCAGAGCCATACTGTAACTGTCCCCATCCAGAGCCATACTGTAACTGTCCCCATCCAGAGCCATACTGTAACTGTCCCCATCCAGAGCCATACTGTAACTGTCCCCATCCAGAGCCATACTGTAACTGTCCCCATCCAGAGCCATACTGTAACTGTCCCCATCCAGAGCCATACTGTAACTGTCCCCGTCCAGAGCCATACTGTAACTGTCCCCATCCAGAGCCATACTGTAACTGTCCCCGTCCAGAGCCATACTGTAGCAGCCACCCATACTGTAACTGTCCCCATCCAGAGCCATACTGTAACTGTCCCCGTCCAGAGCCATACTGTAACTGTCCCCGTCCAGAGCCATACTGTAACTGTCCCCATCCAGAGCCATACTGTAGCAGCCACACATACTGTAACTGTCCCCATCCAGAGCCATACTGTAACTGTCCCCGTCCAGAGCCATACTGTAACTGTCCCCATCCAGAGCCATACTGTAACTATCCCCGTCCAGAGCCATACTGTAGCAGCCACACATACTGTAACTGTCCCCGTCCAGAGCCATACTGTAACTGTCCCCGTCCAGAGCCATACTGTAGCAGCCACCCATACTGTAACTGTCCCCATCCAGAGCCATATTGTAACTGTCCCCGTCCAGAGCCATACTGTAACTGTCCCCGTCCAGAGCCATACTGTAACTATCCCCGTCCAGAGCCATACTGTAACTGTCCCCGTCCAGAGCCATACTGTAACTATCCCCGTCCAGAGCCATACTGTAACTGTCCCCGTCCAGAGCCATACTGTAACTATCCCCGTCCAGAGCCATACTGTAACTGTCCCCGTCCAGAGCCATACTGTAGCAGCCACCCATACTGTAACTATCCCCGTCCAGAGCCATACTGTAACTGTCCCCGTCCAGAGCCATACTGTAACTATCCCCGTCCAGAGCCATACTGTAACTGTCCCCGTCCAGAGCCATACTGTAGCAGCCACCCATACTGTAACTGTCCCCGTCCAGAGCAATACTGTAACTATCCCCGTCCAGAGCCATACTGTAATTGTCCCAGTCCAGAGCCATACTGTAACTATCCCCGTCCAGAGCCATACTGTAATTGTCCCCGTCCAGAGCCATACTGTAACTATCCCCGTCCAGAGCCATACTGTAACTGTCCCCGTCCAGAGCCATACTGTAGCAACCACCCATACTGTAATTGTCCCCGTCCAGAGCCATACTGTAGCAGCCACCCATACTGTAACTGTCCCCATCCAGAGCCATACTGTAACTGTCCCCGTCCAGAGCCATACTGTAACTGTCCCCATCCAGAGCCATACTGTAATTGTCCCCGTCCAGAGCCATACTGTAACTGTCCCCGTCCAGAGCCATACTGTAGCAACCACCCATACTGTAATTGTCCCCGTTCAGAGCCATACTGTAGCAGCCACCCATACTGTAACTGTCCCCATCCAGAGCCATACTGTAACTGTCCCCGTCCAGAGCCATACTGTAACTGTCCCCATCCAGAGCCATACTGTAATTGTCCCCGTCCAGAGCCATACTGTAACTGTCCCCGTCCAGAGCCATACTGTAACTGTCCCCGTCCAGAGCCATACTGTAACTGTCCCCATCCAGAGCCATACTGTAATTGTCCCCGTCCAGAGCCATACTGTAACTGTCCCCGTCCAGTGCCATACTGTAATTGTCCCCGTCCAGAGCCATACTGTAACTGTCCCCGTCCAGAGCCATACTGTAACTGTCCCCATCCAGAGCCATACTGTAATTGTCCCCGTCCAGAGCCATACTGTAACTGTCCCCGTCCAGAGCCATACTGTAATTGTCCCCGTCCAGAGCCATACTGTAATTGTCCCCGTCCAGAGCCATACTGTAGCAGCCACCCATACTGTAACTGTCCCCATCCAGAGCCATACTGTAACTGTCCCCGTCCAGAGCCATACTGTAACTATCCCCGTCCAGAGCCATACTGTAGCAGCCACCCATACTGTAACTGTCCCCATCCAGAGCCATACTGTAACTGTCCCCGTCCAGAGCCATACTGTAACTGTCCCCGTCCAGAGCCATACTGTAACTGTCCCCATCCAGAGCCATACTGTAACTGTCCCCATCCAGAGCCATACTGTAACTGTCCCCGTCCAGAGCCATACTGTAACTGTCCCCGTCCAGAGCCATACTGTAACTGTCCCCATCCAGAGCCATACTGTAACTGTCCCCATCCAGAGCCATACTGTAACTGTCCCCGTCCAGAGCCATACTGTAACTGTCCCCGTCCAGAGCCATACTGTAACTGTCCCCGTCCAGAGCCATACTGTAACTATCCCCGTCCAGAGCCATACTGTAGCAGCCACACATACTGTAACTATCCCCGTCCAGAGCCATACTGTAACTGTCCACGTCCAGAGCAATACTGTAGCAGCCACACATATTGTAACTGTCCCCGTCCAGAGCCATACTGTAACTGTCCCCGTCCAGAGCCATACTGTAGCAGCCACACATACTGTAACTGTCCCCGTCCAGAGCCATACTGTAATTGTCCCCGTCCAGAGCAATACTGTAACTGTCCACGTCCAGAGCCATACTGTAACTGTCCCCGTCCAGAGCCATACTGTAGCAGCCACACATACTGTAACTGTCCCCATCCAGAGCCATACTGTAACTGTCCCCGTCCAGAGCCATACTGTAACTGTCCCCATCCAGAGCCATACTGTAACTATCCCCGTCCAGAGCCATACTGTAGCAGCCACACATACTGTAACTGTCCCCGTCCAGAGCCATACTGTAACTGTCCCCGTCCAGAGCCATACTGTAGCAGCCACCCATACTGTAACTGTCCCCATCCAGAGCCATACTGTAACTGTCCCCGTCCAGAGCCATACTGTAACTGTCCCCGTCCAGAGCCATACTGTAACTATCCCCGTCCAGAGCCATACTGTAACTGTCCCCGTCCAGAGCCATACTGTAACTATCCCCGTCCAGAGCCATACTGTAACTGTCCCCGTCCAGAGCCATACTGTAACTATCCCCGTCCAGAGCCATACTGTAACTGTCCCCGTCCAGAGCCATACTGTAACTATCCCCGTCCAGAGCAATACTGTAACTGTCCCCGTCCAGAGCCATACTGTAACTGTCCCCGTCCAGAGCCATACTGTAACTATCCCCGTCCAGAGCCATACTGTAACTGTCCCCGTCCAGAGCCATACTGTAACTGTCCCCATCCAGAGCCATACTGTAACTGTCCCCGTCCAGAGCCATACTGTAACTGTCCCCGTCCAGAGCCATACTGTAACTATCCCCGTCCAGAGCCATACTGTAACTGTCCCCGTCCAGAGCCATACTGTAACTATCCCCGTCCAGAGCAATACTGTAACTGTCCCCGTCCAGAGCCATACTGTAACTGTCCCCGTCCAGAGCCATACTGTAACTGTCCCCGTCCAGAGCCATACTGTAACTGTCCCCATCCAGAGCCATACTGTAACTGTCCCCGTCCAGAGCCATACTGTAACTGTCCCCGTCCAGAGCCATACTGTAACTATCCCCGTCCAGAGCCATACTGTAACTGTCCCCGTCCAGAGCCATACTGTAACTATCCCCGTCCAGAGCAATACTGTAACTGTCCCCGTCCAGAGCCATACTGTAACTGTCCCCGTCCAGAGCCATACTGTAGCAGCCACCCATACTGTAACTGTCCCCATCCAGAGCCATACTGTAACTGTCCCCATCCAGAGCCATACTGTAACTATCCCCGTCCAGAGCCATACTGTAGCAGCCACACATACTGTAACTGTCCCCGTCCAGAGCCATACTGTAACTGTCCCCGTCCAGAGCCATACTGTAGCAGCCACCCATACTGTAACTGTCCCCATCCAGAGCCATACTGTAACTGTCCCCGTCCAGAGCCATACTGTAACTGTCCCCGTCCAGAGCCATACTGTAACTATCCCCGTCCAGAGCCATACTGTAACTGTCCCCGTCCAGAGCCATACTGTAACTATCCCCGTCCAGAGCCATACTGTAACTGTCCCCGTCCAGAGCCATACTGTAACTATCCCCGTCCAGAGCCATACTGTAACTGTCCCCGTCCAGAGCCATACTGTAGCAGCCACCCATACTGTAACTGTCCCCGTCCAGAGCAATACTGTAACTATCCCCGTCCAGAGCCATACTGTAATTGTCCCCGTCCAGAGCCATACTGTAACTATCCCCGTCCAGAGCCATACTGTAATTGTCCCCGTCCAGAGCCATACTGTAACTATCCCCGTCCAGAGCCATACTGTAACTGTCCCCGTCCAGAGCCATACTGTAGCAACCACCCATACTGTAATTGTCCCCGTCCAGAGCCATACTGTAGCAGCCACCCATACTGTAACTGTCCCCATCCAGAGCCATAATGTAACTGTCCCCGTCCAGAGCCATACTGTAACTGTCCCCATCCAGAGCCATACTGTAATTGTCCCCGTCCAGAGCCATACTGTAACTGTCCCCGTCCAGAGCCATACTGTAGCAACCACCCATACTGTAATTGTCCCCGTTCAGAGCCATACTGTAGCAGCCACCCATACTGTAACTGTCCCCATCCAGAGCCATACTGTAACTGTCCCCGTCCAGAGCCATACTGTAACTGTCCCCATCCAGAGCCATACTGTAATTGTCCCCGTCCAGAGCCATACTGTAACTGTCCCCGTCCAGAGCCATACTGTAACTGTCCCCGTCCAGAGCCATACTGTAACTGTCCCCATCCAGAGCCATACTGTAATTGTCCCCGTCCAGAGCCATACTGTAACTGTCCCCGTCCAGTGCCATACTGTAATTGTCCCCGTCCAGAGCCATACTGTAACTGTCCCCGTCCAGAGCCATACTGTAACTGTCCCCATCCAGAGCCATACTGTAATTGTCCCCGTCCAGAGCCATACTGTAACTGTCCCCGTCCAGAGCCATACTGTAATTGTCCCCGTCCAGAGCCATACTGTAATTGTCCCCGTCCAGAGCCATACTGTAGCAGCCACCCATACTGTAACTGTCCCCATCCAGAGCCATACTGTAACTGTCCCCGTCCAGAGCCATACTGTAACTATCCCCGTCCAGAGCCATACTGTAGCAGCCACCCATACTGTAACTGTCCCCATCCAGAGCCATACTGTAACTGTCCCCGTCCAGAGCCATACTGTAACTGTCCCCGTCCAGAGCCATACTGTAACTGTCCCCATCCAGAGCCATACTGTAACTGTCCCCATCCAGAGCCATACTGTAACTGTCCCCGTCCAGAGCCATACTGTAACTGTCCCCGTCCAGAGCCATACTGTAACTGTCCCCATCCAGAGCCATACTGTAACTGTCCCCATCCAGAGCCATACTGTAACTGTCCCCGTCCAGAGCCATACTGTAACTGTCCCCGTCCAGAGCCATACTGTAACTGTCCCCGTCCAGAGCCATACTGTAACTATCCCCGTCCGGAGCCATACTGTAGCAGCCACACATACTGTAACTATCCCCGTCCAGAGCCATACTGTAACTGTCCACGTCCAGAGCAATACTGTAGCAGCCACACATACTGTAACTGTCCCCGTCCAGAGCCATACTGTAACTGTCCTCGTCCAGAGCCATACTGTAGCAGCCACACATACTGTAACTGTCCCCGTCCAGAGCCATACTGTAATTGTCCCCGTCCAGAGCAATACTGTAACTGTCCACGTCCAGAGCCATACTGTAACTGTCCCCGTCCAGAGCCATACTGTAGCAGCCACACATACTGTAACTGTCCCCATCCAGAGCCATACTGTAACTGTCCCCGTCCAGAGCCATACTGTAACTGTCCCCATCCAGAGCCATACTGTAACTATCCCCGTCCAGAGCCATACTGTAGCAGCCACACATACTGTAACTGTCCCCGTCCAGAGCCATACTGTAACTGTCCCCGTCCAGAGCCATACTGTAGCAGCCACCCATACTGTAACTGTCCCCATCCAGAGCCATACTGTAACTGTCCCCGTCCAGAGCCATACTGTAACTGTCCCCGTCCAGAGCCATACTGTAACTATCCCCGTCCAGAGCCATACTGTAACTGTCCCCGTCCAGAGCCATACTGTAACTATCCCCGTCCAGAGCCATACTGTAACTGTCCCCGTCCAGAGCCATACTGTAACTATCCCCGTCCAGAGCCATACTGTAACTGTCCCCGTCCAGAGCCATACTGTAACTATCCCCGTCCAGAGCAATACTGTAACTGTCCCCGTCCAGAGCCATACTGTAACTGTCCCCGTCCAGAGCCATACTGTAACTATCCCCGTCCAGAGCCATACTGTAACTGTCCCCGTCCAGAGCCATACTGTAACTGTCCCCATCCAGAGCCATACTGTAACTGTCCCCGTCCAGAGCCATACTGTAACTGTCCCCGTCCAGAGCCATACTGTAACTATCCCCGTCCAGAGCCATACTGTAACTGTCCCCGTCCAGAGCCATACTGTAACTATCCCCGTCCAGAGCAATACTGTAACTGTCCCCGTCCAGAGCCATACTGTAACTGTCCCCGTCCAGAGCCATACTGTAACTGTCCCCGTCCAGAGCCATACTGTAACTGTCCCCATCCAGAGCCATACTGTAACTGTCCCCGTCCAGAGCCATACTGTAACTGTCCCCGTCCAGAGCCATACTGTAACTATCCCCGTCCAGAGCCATACTGTAACTGTCCCCGTCCAGAGCCATACTGTAACTATCCCCGTCCAGAGCAATACTGTAACTGTCCCCGTCCAGAGCCATACTGTAACTGTCCCCGTCCAGAGCCATACTGTAGCAGCCACCCATACTGTAACTGTCCCCATCCAGAGCCATACTGTAACTGTCCCCATCCAGAGCCATACTGTAACTGTCCCCATCCAGAGCCATACTGTAACTGTCCCCATCCAGAGCCATACTGTAACTGTCCCCATCCAGAGCCATACTGTAACTGTCCCCATCCAGAGCCATACTGTAACTATCCCCGTCCAGAGCCATACTGTAACTGTCCCCGTCCAGAGCCATACTGTAACTGTCCCCATCCAGAGCCATACTGTAACTGTCCCCGTCCAGAGCCATACTGTAGCAGCCACCCATACTGTAACTGTCCCCATCCAGAGCCATACTGTAACTGTCCCCATCCAGAGCCATACTGTAACTGTCCCCATCCAGAGCCATACTGTAACTGTCCCCATCCAGAGCCATACTGTAACTGTCCCCATCCAGAGCCATACTGTAACTGTCCCCATCCAGAGCCATACTGTAACTGTCCCCATCCAGAGCCATACTGTAACTGTCCCCGTCCAGAGCCATACTGTAACTGTCCCCATCCAGAGCCATACTGTAACTGTCCCCGTCCAGAGCCATACTGTAGCAGCCACCCATACTGTAACTGTCCCCATCCAGAGCCATACTGTAACTGTCCCCGTCCAGAGCCATACTGTAACTGTCCCCGTCCAGAGCCATACTGTAACTGTCCCCATCCAGAGCCATACTGTAGCAGCCACACATACTGTAACTGTCCCCATCCAGAGCCATACTGTAACTGTCCCCGTCCAGAGCCATACTGTAACTGTCCCCATCCAGAGCCATACTGTAACTATCCCCGTCCAGAGCCATACTGTAGCAGCCACACATACTGTAACTGTCCCCGTCCAGAGCCATACTGTAACTGTCCCCGTCCAGAGCCATACTGTAGCAGCCACCCATACTGTAACTGTCCCCATCCAGAGCCATACTGTAACTGTCCCCGTCCAGAGCCATACTGTAACTGTCCCCGTCCAGAGCCATACTGTAACTATCCCCGTCCAGAGCCATACTGTAACTGTCCCCGTCCAGAGCCATACTGTAACTGTCCCCGTCCAGAGCCATACTGTAACTGTCCCCGTCCAGAGCCATACTGTAACTATCCCCGTCCAGAGCCATACTGTAGCAGCCACACATACTGTAACTATCCCCGTCCAGAGCCATACTGTAACTGTCCACGTCCAGAGCAATACTGTAGCAGCCACACATACTGTAACTGTCCCCGTCCAGAGCCATACTGTAACTGTCCCCGTCCAGAGCCATACTGTAGCAGCCACACATACTGTAACTGTCCCCGTCCAGAGCCATACTGTAATTGTCCCCGTCCAGAGCAATACTGTAACTGTCCACGTCCAGAGCCATACTGTAACTGTCCCCGTCCAGAGCCATACTGTAGCAGCCACCCATACTGTAACTGTCCCCATCCAGAGCCATACTGTAACTGTCCCCATCCAGAGCCATACTGTAACTGTCCCCATCCAGAGTCATACTGTAACTGTCCCCGTCCAGAGCCATACTGTAACTGTCCCCGTCCAGAGCCATACTGTAACTATCCCCGTCCAGAGCCATACTGTAACTGTCCCCGTCCAGAGCCATACTGTAACTATCCCCGTCCAGAGCAATACTGTAACTGTCCCCGTCCAGAGCCATACTGTAACTGTCCCCGTCCAGAGCCATACTGTAACTATCCCCGTCCAGAGCCATACTGTAACTGTCCCCGTCCAGAGCCATACTGTAACTGTCCCCATCCAGAGCCATACTGTAACTGTCCCCGTCCAGAGCCATACTGTAACTGTCCCCGTCCAGAGCCATACTGTAACTATCCCCGTCCAGAGCCATACTGTAACTGTCCCCGTCCAGAGCCATACTGTAACTATCCCCGTCCAGAGCAATACTGTAACTGTCCCCGTCCAGAGCCATACTGTAACTGTCCCCGTCCAGAGCCATACTGTAACTGTCCCCGTCCAGAGCCATACTGTAACTGTCCCCATCCAGAGCCATACTGTAACTGTCCCCGTCCAGAGCCATACTGTAACTGTCCCCGTCCAGAGCCATACTGTAACTATCCCCGTCCAGAGCCATACTGTAACTGTCCCCGTCCAGAGCCATACTGTAACTATCCCCGTCCAGAGCAATACTGTAACTGTCCCCATCCAGAGCCATACTGTAACTGTCCCCGTCCAGAGCCATACTGTAGCAGCCACCCATACTGTAACTGTCCCCATCCAGAGCCATACTGTAACTGTCCCCATCCAGAGCCATACTGTAACTGTCCCCATCCAGAGCCATACTGTAACTGTCCCCATCCAGAGCCATACTGTAACTGTCCCCATCCAGAGCCATACTGTAACTATCCCCGTCCAGAGCCATACTGTAACTGTCCCCGTCCAGAGCCATACTGTAACTGTCCCCATCCAGAGCCATACTGTAACTGTCCCCGTCCAGAGCCATACTGTAGCAGCCACCCATACTGTAACTGTCCCCATCCAGAGCCATACTGTAACTGTCCCCATCCAGAGCCATACTGTAACTGTCCCCATCCAGAGCCATACTGTAACTGTCCCCATCCAGAGCCATACTGTAACTGTCCCCATCCAGAGCCATACTGTAACTGTCCCCATCCAGAGCCATACTGTAACTGTCCCCATCCAGAGCCATACTGTAACTGTCCCCGTCCAGAGCCATACTGTAACTGTCCCCATCCAGAGCCATACTGTAACTGTCCCCGTCCAGAGCCATACTGTAACTGTCCCCGTCCAGAGCCATACTGTAACTGTCCCCATCCAGAGCCATACTGTAACTGTCCCCGTCCAGAGCCATACTGTAGCAGCCACCCATACTGTAACTGTCCCCATCCAGAGCCATACTGTAACTGTCCCCATCCAGAGCCATACTGTAACTGTCCCCATCCAGAGCCATACTGTAACTGTCCCCATCCAGAGCCATACTGTAACTGTCCCCATCCAGAGCCATACTGTAACTGTCCCCGTCCAGAGCCATACTGTAACTGTCCCCATCCAGAGCCATACTGTAACTGTCCCCGTCCAGAGCCATACTGTAACTGTCCCCGTCCAGAGCCATACTGTAACTGTCCCCATCCAGAGCCATACTGTAACTGTCCCCGTCCAGAGCCATACTGTAGCAGCCACCCATACTGTAACTGTCCCCATCCAGAGCCATACTGTAACTGTCCCCGTCCAGAGCCATACTGTAGCAGCCACCCATACTGTAACTGTCCCCATCCAGAGCCATACTGTAACTGTCCCCGTCCAGAGCCATACTGTAACTGTCCCCGTCCAGAGCCATACTGTAACTATCCCCGTCCAGAGCCATACTGTAACTGTCCCCGTCCAGAGCCATACTGTAACTATCCCCGTCCAGAGCCATACTGTAACTGTCCCCGTCCAGAGCCATACTGTAACTATCCCCGTCCAGAGCCATACTGTAACTGTCCCCGTCCAGAGCCATACTGTAACTATCCCCGTCCAGAGCAATACTGTAACTGTCCCCGTCCAGAGCCATACTGTAACTGTCCCCGTCCAGAGCCATACTGTAACTATCCCCGTCCAGAGCCATACTGTAACTGTCCCCGTCCAGAGCCATACTGTAACTGTCCCCATCCAGAGCCATACTGTAACTGTCCCCGTCCAGAGCCATACTGTAACTGTCCCCGTCCAGAGCCATACTGTAACTATCCCCGTCCAGAGCCATACTGTAACTGTCCCCGTCCAGAGCCATACTGTAACTATCCCCGTCCAGAGCAATACTGTAACTGTCCCCGTCCAGAGCCATACTGTAACTGTCCCCGTCCAGAGCCATACTGTAACTGTCCCCGTCCAGAGCCATACTGTAACTGTCCCCATCCAGAGCCATACTGTAACTGTCCCCGTCCAGAGCCATACTGTAACTGTCCCCGTCCAGAGCCATACTGTAACTATCCCCGTCCAGAGCCATACTGTAACTGTCCCCGTCCAGAGCCATACTGTAACTATCCCCGTCCAGAGCAATACTGTAACTGTCCCCGTCCAGAGCCATACTGTAACTGTCCCCGTCCAGAGCCATACTGTAGCAGCCACCCATACTGTAACTGTCCCCATCCAGAGCCATACTGTAACTGTCCCCATCCAGAGCCATACTGTAACTGTCCCCATCCAGAGCCATACTGTAACTGTCCCCATCCAGAGCCATACTGTAACTGTCCCCATCCAGAGCCATACTGTAACTGTCCCCATCCAGAGCCATACTGTAACTATCCCCGTCCAGAGCCATACTGTAACTGTCCCCGTCCAGAGCCATACTGTAACTGTCCCCATCCAGAGCCATACTGTAACTGTCCCCGTCCAGAGCCATACTGTAGCAGCCACCCATACTGTAACTGTCCCCATCCAGAGCCATACTGTAACTGTCCCCATCCAGAGCCATACTGTAACTGTCCCCATCCAGAGCCATACTGTAACTGTCCCCATCCAGAGCCATACTGTAACTGTCCCCATCCAGAGCCATACTGTAACTGTCCCCATCCAGAGCCATACTGTAACTGTCCCCATCCAGAGCCATACTGTAACTGTCCCCGTCCAGAGCCATACTGTAACTGTCCCCATCCAGAGCCATACTGTAACTGTCCCCGTCCAGAGCCATACTGTAGCAGCCACCCATACTGTAACTGTCCCCATCCAGAGCCATACTGTAACTGTCCCCGTCCAGAGCCATACTGTAACTGTCCCCGTCCAGAGCCATACTGTAACTGTCCCCATCCAGAGCCATACTGTAGCAGCCACACATACTGTAACTGTCCCCATCCAGAGCCATACTGTAACTGTCCCCGTCCAGAGCCATACTGTAACTGTCCCCATCCAGAGCCATACTGTAACTATCCCCGTCCAGAGCCATACTGTAGCAGCCACACATACTGTAACTGTCCCCGTCCAGAGCCATACTGTAACTGTCCCCGTCCAGAGCCATACTGTAGCAGCCACCCATACTGTAACTGTCCCCATCCAGAGCCATACTGTAACTGTCCCCGTCCAGAGCCATACTGTAACTGTCCCCGTCCAGAGCCATACTGTAACTATCCCCGTCCAGAGCCATACTGTAACTGTCCCCGTCCAGAGCCATACTGTAACTGTCCCCGTCCAGAGCCATACTGTAACTGTCCCCGTCCAGAGCCATACTGTAACTATCCCCGTCCAGAGCCATACTGTAGCAGCCACACATACTGTAACTATCCCCGTCCAGAGCCATACTGTAACTGTCCACGTCCAGAGCAATACTGTAGCAGCCACACATACTGTAACTGTCCCCGTCCAGAGCCATACTGTAACTGTCCCCGTCCAGAGCCATACTGTAGCAGCCACACATACTGTAACTGTCCCCGTCCAGAGCCATACTGTAATTGTCCCCGTCCAGAGCAATACTGTAACTGTCCACGTCCAGAGCCATACTGTAACTGTCCCCGTCCAGAGCCATACTGTAGCAGCCACCCATACTGTAACTGTCCCCATCCAGAGCCATACTGTAACTGTCCCCATCCAGAGCCATACTGTAACTGTCCCCATCCAGAGTCATACTGTAACTGTCCCCGTCCAGAGCCATACTGTAACTGTCCCCGTCCAGAGCCATACTGTAACTATCCCCGTCCAGAGCCATACTGTAACTGTCCCCGTCCAGAGCCATACTGTAACTATCCCCGTCCAGAGCAATACTGTAACTGTCCCCGTCCAGAGCCATACTGTAACTGTCCCCGTCCAGAGCCATACTGTAACTATCCCCGTCCAGAGCCATACTGTAACTGTCCCCGTCCAGAGCCATACTGTAACTGTCCCCATCCAGAGCCATACTGTAACTGTCCCCGTCCAGAGCCATACTGTAACTGTCCCCGTCCAGAGCCATACTGTAACTATCCCCGTCCAGAGCCATACTGTAACTGTCCCCGTCCAGAGCCATACTGTAACTATCCCCGTCCAGAGCAATACTGTAACTGTCCCCGTCCAGAGCCATACTGTAACTGTCCCCGTCCAGAGCCATACTGTAACTGTCCCCGTCCAGAGCCATACTGTAACTGTCCCCATCCAGAGCCATACTGTAACTGTCCCCGTCCAGAGCCATACTGTAACTGTCCCCGTCCAGAGCCATACTGTAACTATCCCCGTCCAGAGCCATACTGTAACTGTCCCCGTCCAGAGCCATACTGTAACTATCCCCGTCCAGAGCAATACTGTAACTGTCCCCATCCAGAGCCATACTGTAACTGTCCCCGTCCAGAGCCATACTGTAGCAGCCACCCATACTGTAACTGTCCCCATCCAGAGCCATACTGTAACTGTCCCCATCCAGAGCCATACTGTAACTGTCCCCATCCAGAGCCATACTGTAACTGTCCCCATCCAGAGCCATACTGTAACTGTCCCCATCCAGAGCCATACTGTAACTATCCCCGTCCAGAGCCATACTGTAACTGTCCCCGTCCAGAGCCATACTGTAACTGTCCCCATCCAGAGCCATACTGTAACTGTCCCCGTCCAGAGCCATACTGTAGCAGCCACCCATACTGTAACTGTCCCCATCCAGAGCCATACTGTAACTGTCCCCATCCAGAGCCATACTGTAACTGTCCCCATCCAGAGCCATACTGTAACTGTCCCCATCCAGAGCCATACTGTAACTGTCCCCATCCAGAGCCATACTGTAACTGTCCCCATCCAGAGCCATACTGTAACTGTCCCCATCCAGAGCCATACTGTAACTGTCCCCGTCCAGAGCCATACTGTAACTGTCCCCATCCAGAGCCATACTGTAACTGTCCCCGTCCAGAGCCATACTGTAACTGTCCCCGTCCAGAGCCATACTGTAACTGTCCCCATCCAGAGCCATACTGTAACTGTCCCCGTCCAGAGCCATACTGTAGCAGCCACCCATACTGTAACTGTCCCCATCCAGAGCCATACTGTAACTGTCCCCGTCCAGAGCCATACTGTAACTGTCCCCGTCCAGAGCCATACTGTAACTGTCCCCATCCAGAGCCATACTGTAGCAGCCACACATACTGTAACTGTCCCCATCCAGAGCCATACTGTAACTGTCCCCGTCCAGAGCCATACTGTAACTGTCCCCATCCAGAGCCATACTGTAACTATCCCCGTCCAGAGCCATACTGTAGCAGCCACACATACTGTAACTGTCCCCGTCCAGAGCCATACTGTAACTGTCCCCGTCCAGAGCCATACTGTAGCAGCCACCCATACTGTAACTGTCCCCATCCAGAGCCATACTGTAACTGTCCCCGTCCAGAGCCATACTGTAACTGTCCCCGTCCAGAGCCATACTGTAACTATCCCCGTCCAGAGCCATACTGTAACTGTCCCCGTCCAGAGCCATACTGTAACTATCCCCGTCCAGAGCCATACTGTAACTGTCCCCGTCCAGAGCCATACTGTAACTATCCCCGTCCAGAGCCATACTGTAACTGTCCCCGTCCAGAGCCATACTGTAACTATCCCCGTCCAGAGCAATACTGTAACTGTCCCCGTCCAGAGCCATACTGTAACTGTCCCCGTCCAGAGCCATACTGTAACTATCCCCGTCCAGAGCCATACTGTAACTGTCCCCGTCCAGAGCCATACTGTAACTGTCCCCATCCAGAGCCATACTGTAACTGTCCCCGTCCAGAGCCATACTGTAACTGTCCCCGTCCAGAGCCATACTGTAACTATCCCCGTCCAGAGCCATACTGTAATTGTCCCCGTCCAGAGCCATACTGTAACTATCCCCGTCCAGAGCAATACTGTAACTGTCCCCGTCCAGAGCCATACTGTAACTGTCCCCGTCCAGAGCCATACTGTAACTGTCCCCGTCCAGAGCCATACTGTAACTGTCCCCATCCAGAGCCATACTGTAACTGTCCCCGTCCAGAGCCATACTGTAACTGTCCCCGTCCAGAGCCATACTGTAAATATCCCCGTCCAGAGCCATACTGTAACTATCCCCGTCCAGAGCAATACTGTAACTGTCCCCGTCCAGAGCCATACTGTAACTGTCCCCATCCAGAGCCATACTGTAACTGTCCCCGTCCAGAGCCATACTGTAGCAGCCACCCATACTGTAACTGTCCCCATCCAGAGCCATACTGTAACTGTCCCCGTCCAGAGCCATACTGTAACTGTCCCCGTCCAGAGCCATACTGTAACTGTCCCCATCCAGAGCCATACTGTAGCAGCCACACATACTGTAACTGTCCCCATCCAGAGCCATACTGTAACTGTCCCCGTCCAGGGCCATACTGTAACTGTCCCCATCCAGAGCCATACTGTAACTATCCCCGTCCAGAGCCATACTGTAGCAGCCACACATACTGTAACTGTCCCCGTCCAGAGCCATACTGTAACTGTCCCCGTCCAGAGCCATACTGTAGCAGCCACCCATACTGTAACTGTCCCCATCCAGAGCCATACTGTAACTGTCCCCGTCCAGAGCCATACTGTAACTGTCCCCGTCCAGAGCCATACTGTAACTATCCCCGTCCAGAGCCATACTGTAACTGTCCCCGTCCAGAGCCATACTGTAACTGTCCCCGTCCAGAGCCATACTGTAACTGTCCCCGTCCAGAGCCATACTGTAACTATCCCCGTCCAGAGCCATACTGTAGCAGCCACACATACTGTAACTATCCCCGTCCAGAGCCATACTGTAACTGTCCACGTCCAGAGCAATACTGTAGCAGCCACACATACTGTAACTGTCCCCGTCCAGAGCCATACTGTAACTGTCCCCGTCCACAGCCATACTGTAGCAGCCACCCATACTGTAACTGTCCCCATCCAGAGCCATACTGTAACTGTCCCCATCCAGAGCCATACTGTAACTGTCCCCATCCAGAGTCATACTGTAACTGTCCCCGTCCAGAGCCATACTGTAACTGTCCCCGTCCAGAGCCATACTGTAACTATCCCCGTCCAGAGCCATACTGTAACTGTCCCCGTCCAGAGCCATACTGTAACTATCCCCGTCCAGAGCAATACTGTAACTGTCCCCGTCCAGAGCCATACTGTAACTGTCCCCGTCCAGAGCCATACTGTAACTATCCCCGTCCAGAGCCATACTGTAACTGTCCCCGTCCAGAGCCATACTGTAACTGTCCCCGTCCAGAGCCATACTGTAACTGTCCCCGTCCAGAGCCATACTGTAACTGTCCCCGTCCAGAGCCATACTGTAACTATCCCCGTCCAGAGCCATACTGTAACTGTCCCCGTCCAGAGCCATACTGTAACTATCCCCGTCCAGAGCAATACTGTAACTGTCCCCGTCCAGAGCCATACTGTAACTGTCCCCGTCCAGAGCCATACTGTAACTGTCCCCGTCCAGAGCCATACTGTAACTGTCCCCATCCAGAGCCATACTGTAACTGTCCCCGTCTAGAGCCATACTGTAACGGTCCCCGTCCAGAGCCATACTGTAACTATCCCCGTCCAGAGCCATACTGTAACTGTCCCCGTCCAGAGCCATACTGTAACTATCCCCGTCCAGAGCAATACTGTAACTGTCCCCGTCCAGAGCCATACTGTAACTGTCCCCGTCCAGAGCCATACTGTAGCAGCCACCCATACTGTAACTGTCCCCATCCAGAGCCATACTGTAACTGTCCCCATCCAGAGCCATACTGTAACTGTCCCCATCCAGAGCCATACTGTAACTGTCCCCATCCAGAGCCATACTGTAACTGTCCCCATCCAGAGCCATACTGTAACTGTCCCCATCCAGAGCCATACTGTAACTATCCCCGTCCAGAGCCATACTGTAACTGTCCCCGTCCAGAGCCATACTGTAACTGTCCCCATCCAGAGCCATACTGTAACTGTCCCCGTCCAGAGCCATACTGTAGCAGCCACCCATACTGTAACTATCCCCGTCCAGAGCAATACTGTAACTGTCCCCGTCCAGAGCCATACTGTAACTGTCCCCGTCCAGAGCCATACTGTAACTGTCCCCGTCCAGAGCCATACTGTAACTGTCCCCATCCAGAGCCATACTGTAACTGTCCCCGTCCAGAGCCATACTGTAACTGTCCCCGTCCAGAGCCATACTGTAACTATCCCCGTCCAGAGCCATACTGTAACTGTCCCCGTCCAGAGCCATACTGTAACTATCCCCGTCCAGAGCAATACTGTAACTGTCCCCGTCCAGAGCCATACTGTAACTGTCCCCATCCAGAGCCATACTGTAACTGTCCCCGTCCAGAGCCATACTGTAGCAGCCACCCATACTGTAACTGTCCCCATCCAGAGCCATACTGTAACTGTCCCCGTCCAGAGCCATACTGTAACTATCCCCGTCCAGAGCCATACTGTAACTATCCCCGTCCAGAGCAATACTGTAGCAGCCACACATACTGTAACTGTCCCCGTCCAGAGCCATACTGTAACTGTCCCCGTCCAGAGCCATACTGTAGCAGCCACCCATACTGTAACTGTCCCCATCCAGAGCCATACTGTAACTGTCCCCGTCCAGAGCCATACTGTAACTGTCCCCGTCCAGAGCCATACTGTAACTATCCCCGTCCAGAGCCATACTGTAACTGTCCCCGTCCAGAGCCATACTGTAACTATCCCCGTCCAGAGCCATACTGTAACTGTCCCCGTCCAGAGCCATACTGTAACTATCCCCGTCCAGAGCCATACTGTAACTGTCCCCGTCCAGAGCCATACTGTAACTATCCCCGTCCAGAGCAATACTGTAACTGTCCCCGTCCAGAGCCATACTGTAACTGTCCCCGTCCAGAGCCATACTGTAACTATCCCCGTCCAGAGCCATACTGTAACTGTCCCCGTCCAGAGCCATACTGTAACTGTCCCCATCCAGAGCCATACTGTAACTGTCCCCGTCCAGAGCCATACTGTAACTGTCCCCGTCCAGAGCCATACTGTAACTATCCCCGTCCAGAGCCATACTGTAATTGTCCCCGTCCAGAGCCATACTGTAACTATCCCCGTCCAGAGCAATACTGTAACTGTCCCCGTCCAGAGCCATACTGTAACTGTCCCCGTCCAGAGCCATACTGTAACTGTCCCCGTCCAGAGCCATACTGTAACTGTCCCCATCCAGAGCCATACTGTAACTGTCCCCGTCCAGAGCCATACTGTAACTGTCCCCGTCCAGAGCCATACTGTAAATATCCCCGTCCAGAGCCATACTGTAACTATCCCCGTCCAGAGCAATACTGTAACTGTCCCCGTCCAGAGCCATACTGTAACTGTCCCCATCCAGAGCCATACTGTAACTGTCCCCGTCCAGAGCCATACTGTAGCAGCCACCCATACTGTAACTGTCCCCATCCAGAGCCATACTGTAACTGTCCCCGTCCAGAGCCATACTGTAACTGTCCCCGTCCAGAGCCATACTGTAACTGTCCCCATCCAGAGCCATACTGTAGCAGCCACACATACTGTAACTGTCCCCATCCAGAGCCATACTGTAACTGTCCCCGTCCAGGGCCATACTGTAACTGTCCCCATCCAGAGCCATACTGTAACTATCCCCGTCCAGAGCCATACTGTAGCAGCCACACATACTGTAACTGTCCCCGTCCAGAGCCATACTGTAACTGTCCCCGTCCAGAGCCATACTGTAGCAGCCACCCATACTGTAACTGTCCCCATCCAGAGCCATACTGTAACTGTCCCCGTCCAGAGCCATACTGTAACTGTCCCCGTCCAGAGCCATACTGTAACTATCCCCGTCCAGAGCCATACTGTAACTGTCCCCGTCCAGAGCCATACTGTAACTGTCCCCGTCCAGAGCCATACTGTAACTGTCCCCGTCCAGAGCCATACTGTAACTATCCCCGTCCAGAGCCATACTGTAGCAGCCACACATACTGTAACTATCCCCGTCCAGAGCCATACTGTAACTGTCCACGTCCAGAGCAATACTGTAGCAGCCACACATACTGTAACTGTCCCCGTCCAGAGCCATACTGTAACTGTCCCCGTCCACAGCCATACTGTAGCAGCCACACATACTGTAACTGTCCCCGTCCAGAGCCATACTGTAATTGTCCCCGTCCAGAGCAATACTGTAACTGTCCACGTCCAGAGCCATACTGTAACTGTCCCCGTCCAGAGCCATACTGTAGCAGCCACCCATACTGTAACTGTCCCCATCCAGAGCCATACTGTAACTGTCCCCATCCAGAGCCATACTGTAACTGTCCCCATCCAGAGTCATACTGTAACTGTCCCCGTCCAGAGCCATACTGTAACTGTCCCCGTCCAGAGCCATACTGTAACTATCCCCGTCCAGAGCCATACTGTAACTGTCCCCGTCCAGAGCCATACTGTAACTATCCCCGTCCAGAGCAATACTGTAACTGTCCCCGTCCAGAGCCATACTGTAACTGTCCCCGTCCAGAGCCATACTGTAACTATCCCCGTCCAGAGCCATACTGTAACTGTCCCCGTCCAGAGCCATACTGTAACTGTCCCCGTCCAGAGCCATACTGTAACTGTCCCCGTCCAGAGCCATACTGTAACTGTCCCCGTCCAGAGCCATACTGTAACTATCCCCGTCCAGAGCCATACTGTAACTGTCCCCGTCCAGAGCCATACTGTAACTGTCCCCGTCCAGAGCCATACTGTAACTGTCCCCGTCCAGAGCCATACTGTAACTATCCCCGTCCAGAGCCATACTGTAGCAGCCACACATACTGTAACTATCCCCGTCCAGAGCCATACTGTAACTGTCCACGTCCAGAGCAATACTGTAGCAGCCACACATACTGTAACTGTCCCCGTCCAGAGCCATACTGTAACTGTCCCCGTCCACAGCCATACTGTAGCAGCCACACATACTGTAACTGTCCCCGTCCAGAGCCATACTGTAATTGTCCCCGTCCAGAGCAATACTGTAACTGTCCACGTCCAGAGCCATACTGTAACTGTCCCCGTCCAGAGCCATACTGTAGCAGCCACCCATACTGTAACTGTCCCCATCCAGAGCCATACTGTAACTGTCCCCATCCAGAGCCATACTGTAACTGTCCCCATCCAGAGTCATACTGTAACTGTCCCCGTCCAGAGCCATACTGTAACTGTCCCCGTCCAGAGCCATACTGTAACTATCCCCGTCCAGAGCCATACTGTAACTGTCCCCGTCCAGAGCCATACTGTAACTATCCCCGTCCAGAGCAATACTGTAACTGTCCCCGTCCAGAGCCATACTGTAACTGTCCCCGTCCAGAGCCATACTGTAACTATCCCCGTCCAGAGCCATACTGTAACTGTCCCCGTCCAGAGCCATACTGTAACTGTCCCCATCCAGAGCCATACTGTAACTGTCCCCGTCCAGAGCCATACTGTAACTGTCCCCGTCCAGAGCCATACTGTAACTATCCCCGTCCAGAGCCATACTGTAACTGTCCCCGTCCAGAGCCATACTGTAACTATCCCCGTCCAGAGCAATACTGTAACTGTCCCCGTCCAGAGCCATACTGTAACTGTCCCCGTCCAGAGCCATACTGTAACTGTCCCCGTCCAGAGCCATACCGTAACTGTCCCCATCCAGAGCCATACTGTAACTGTCCCCGTCTAGAGCCATACTGTAACTGTCCCCGTCCAGAGCCATACTGTAACTATCCCCGTCCAGAGCCATACTGTAACTGTCCCCGTCCAGAGCCATACTGTAACTATCCCCGTCCAGAGCAATACTGTAACTGTCCCCGTCCAGAGCCATACTGTAACTGTCCCCGTCCAGAGCCATACTGTAGCAGCCACCCATACTGTAACTGTCCCCATCCAGAGCCATACTGTAACTGTCCCCATCCAGAGCCATACTGTAACTGTCCCCATCCAGAGCCATACTGTAACTGTCCCCATCCAGAGCCATACTGTAACTGTCCCCATCCAGAGCCATACTGTAACTGTCCCCATCCAGAGCCATACTGTAACTATCCCCGTCCAGAGCCATACTGTAACTGTCCCCGTCCAGAGCCATACTGTAACTGTCCCCATCCAGAGCCATACTGTAACTGTCCCCGTCCAGAGCCATACTGTAGCAGCCACCCATACTGTAACTATCCCCGTCCAGAGCAATACTGTAACTGTCCCCGTCCAGAGCCATACTGTAACTGTCCCCGTCCAGAGCCATACTGTAACTGTCCCCGTCCAGAGCCATACTGTAACTGTCCCCGTCCAGAGCCATACTGTAACTATCCCCGTCCAGAGCAATACTGTAACTGTCCCCGTCCAGAGCCATACTGTAACTGTCCCCGTCCAGAGCCATACTGTAACTGTCCCCGTCCAGAGCCATACTGTAACTGTCCCCGTCCAGAGCCATACTGTAACTATCCCCGTCCAGAGCCATACTGTAACTGTCCCCGTCCAGAGCCATACTGTAACTATCCCCGTCCAGAGCAATACTGTAACTGTCCCCGTCCAGAGCCATACTGTAACTGTCCCCATCCAGAGCCATACTGTAACTGTCCCCGTCCAGAGCCATACTGTAGCAGCCACCCATACTGTAACTGTCCCCATCCAGAGCCATACTGTAACTGTCCCCGTCCAGAGCCATACTGTAACTGTCCCCGTCCAGAGCCATACTGTAACTGTCCCCATCCAGAGCCATACTGTAGCAGCCACACATACTGTAACTGTCCCCATCCAGAGCCATACTGTAACTGTCCCCGTCCAGAGCCATACTGTAACTGTCCCCATCCAGAGCCATACTGTAACTATCCCCGTCCAGAGCCATACTGTAGCAGCCACACATACTGTAACTGTCCCCGTCCAGAGCCATACTGTAACTGTCCCCATCCAGAGCCATACTGTAGCAGCCACCCATACTGTAACTGTCCCCATCCAGAGCCATACTGTAACTGTCCCCGTCCAGAGCCATACTGTAACTGTCCCCGTCCAGAGCCATACTGTAACTATCCCCGTCCAGAGCCATACTGTAACTGTCCCCGTCCAGAGCCATACTGTAACTGTCCCCGTCCAGAGCCATACTGTAACTGTCCCCGTCCAGAGCCATACTGTAACTATCCCCGTCCAGAGCCATACTGTAGCAGCCACACATACTGTAACTATCCCCGTCCAGAGCCATACTGTAACTGTCCACGTCCAGAGCAATACTGTAGCAGCCACACATACTGTAACTGTCCCCGTCCAGAGCCATACTGTAACTGTCCCCGTCCACAGCCATACTGTAGCAGCCACACATACTGTAACTGTCCCCGTCCAGAGCCATACTGTAATTGTCCCCGTCCAGAGCAATACTGTAACTGTCCACGTCCAGAGCCATACTGTAACTGTCCCCGTCCAGAGCCATACTGTAGCAGCCACCCATACTGTAACTGTCCCCATCCAGAGCCATACTGTAACTGTCCCCATCCAGAGCCATACTGTAACTGTCCCCATCCAGAGTCATACTGTAACTGTCCCCGTCCAGAGCCATACTGTAACTGTCCCCGTCCAGAGCCATACTGTAACTATCCCCGTCCAGAGCCATACTGTAACTGTCCCCGTCCAGAGCCATACTGTAACTATCCCCGTCCAGAGCAATACTGTAACTGTCCCCGTCCAGAGCCATACTGTAACTGTCCCCGTCCAGAGCCATACTGTAACTGTCCCCGTCCAGAGCCATACCGTAACTGTCCCCATCCAGAGCCATACTGTAACTGTCCCCGTCTAGAGCCATACTGTAACTGTCCCCGTCCAGAGCCATACTGTAACTATCCCCGTCCAGAGCCATACTGTAACTGTCCCCGTCCAGAGCCATACTGTAACTATCCCCGTCCAGAGCAATACTGTAACTGTCCCCGTCCAGAGCCATACTGTAACTGTCCCCGTCCAGAGCCATACTGTAGCAGCCACCCATACTGTAACTGTCCCCATCCAGAGCCATACTGTAACTGTCCCCATCCAGAGCCATACTGTAACTGTCCCCATCCAGAGCCATACTGTAACTGTCCCCATCCAGAGCCATACTGTAACTGTCCCCATCCAGAGCCATACTGTAACTGTCCCCATCCAGAGCCATACTGTAACTATCCCCGTCCAGAGCCATACTGTAACTGTCCCCGTCCAGAGCCATACTGTAACTGTCCCCATCCAGAGCCATACTGTAACTGTCCCCGTCCAGAGCCATACTGTAGCAGCCACCCATACTGTAACTATCCCCGTCCAGAGCAATACTGTAACTGTCCCCGTCCAGAGCCATACTGTAACTGTCCCCGTCCAGAGCCATACTGTAACTGTCCCCGTCCAGAGCCATACTGTAACTGTCCCCGTCCAGAGCCATACTGTAACTATCCCCGTCCAGAGCAATACTGTAACTGTCCCCGTCCAGAGCCATACTGTAACTGTCCCCGTCCAGAGCCATACTGTAACTGTCCCCGTCCAGAGCCATACTGTAACTGTCCCCGTCCAGAGCCATACTGTAACTATCCCCGTCCAGAGCCATACTGTAACTGTCCCCGTCCAGAGCCATACTGTAACTATCCCCGTCCAGAGCAATACTGTAACTGTCCCCGTCCAGAGCCATACTGTAACTGTCCCCATCCAGAGCCATACTGTAACTGTCCCCGTCCAGAGCCATACTGTAGCAGCCACCCATACTGTAACTGTCCCCATCCAGAGCCATACTGTAACTGTCCCCGTCCAGAGCCATACTGTAACTGTCCCCGTCCAGAGCCATACTGTAACTGTCCCCATCCAGAGCCATACTGTAGCAGCCACACATACTGTAACTGTCCCCATCCAGAGCCATACTGTAACTGTCCCCGTCCAGAGCCATACTGTAACTGTCCCCATCCAGAGCCATACTGTAACTATCCCCGTCCAGAGCCATACTGTAGCAGCCACACATACTGTAACTGTCCCCGTCCAGAGCCATACTGTAACTGTCCCCATCCAGAGCCATACTGTAGCAGCCACCCATACTGTAACTGTCCCCATCCAGAGCCATACTGTAACTGTCCCCGTCCAGAGCCATACTGTAACTGTCCCCGTCCAGAGCCATACTGTAACTATCCCCGTCCAGAGCCATACTGTAACTGTCCCCGTCCAGAGCCATACTGTAACTGTCCCCGTCCAGAGCCATACTGTAACTGTCCCCGTCCAGAGCCATACTGTAACTATCCCCGTCCAGAGCCATACTGTAGCAGCCACACATACTGTAACTATCCCCGTCCAGAGCCATACTGTAACTGTCCACGTCCAGAGCAATACTGTAGCAGCCACACATACTGTAACTGTCCCCGTCCAGAGCCATACTGTAACTGTCCCCGTCCACAGCCATACTGTAGCAGCCACACATACTGTAACTGTCCCCGTCCAGAGCCATACTGTAATTGTCCCCGTCCAGAGCAATACTGTAACTGTCCACGTCCAGAGCCATACTGTAACTGTCCCCGTCCAGAGCCATACTGTAGCAGCCACCCATACTGTAACTGTCCCCATCCAGAGCCATACTGTAACTGTCCCCATCCAGAGCCATACTGTAACTGTCCCCATCCAGAGTCATACTGTAACTGTCCCCGTCCAGAGCCATACTGTAACTGTCCCCGTCCAGAGCCATACTGTAACTATCCCCGTCCAGAGCCATACTGTAACTGTCCCCGTCCAGAGCCATACTGTAACTATCCCCGTCCAGAGCAATACTGTAACTGTCCCCGTCCAGAGCCATACTGTAACTGTCCCCGTCCAGAGCCATACTGTAACTATCCCCGTCCAGAGCCATACTGTAACTGTCCCCGTCCAGAGCCATACTGTAACTGTCCCCATCCAGAGCCATACTGTAACTGTCCCCGTCCAGAGCCATACTGTAACTGTCCCCGTCCAGAGCCATACTGTAACTATCCCCGTCCAGAGCCATACTGTAACTGTCCCCGTCCAGAGCCATACTGTAACTATCCCCGTCCAGAGCAATACTGTAACTGTCCCCGTCCAGAGCCATACTGTAACTGTCCCCGTCCAGAGCCATACTGTAACTGTCCCCGTCCAGAGCCATACTGTAACTGTCCCCATCCAGAGCCATACTGTAACTGTCCCCGTCCAGAGCCATACTGTAACTGTCCCCGTCCAGAGCCATACTGTAACTATCCCCGTCCAGAGCCATACTGTAACTGTCCCCGTCCAGAGCCATACTGTAACTATCCCCGTCCAGAGCAATACTGTAACTGTCCCCGTCCAGAGCCATACTGTAACTGTCCCCGTCCAGAGCCATACTGTAGCAGCCACCCATACTGTAACTGTCCCCATCCAGAGCCATACTGTAACTGTCCCCATCCAGAGCCATACTGTAACTGTCCCCATCCAGAGCCATACTGTAACTGTCCCCATCCAGAGCCATACTGTAACTGTCCCCATCCAGAGCCATACTGTAACTATCCCCGTCCAGAGCCATACTGTAACTGTCCCCGTCCAGAGCCATACTGTAACTGTCCCCATCCAGAGCCATACTGTAACTGTCCCCGTCCAGAGCCATACTGTAGCAGCCACCCATACTGTAACTGTCCCCATCCAGAGCCATACTGTAACTGTCCCCATCCAGAGCCATACTGTAACTGTCCCCATCCAGAGCCATACTGTAACTGTCCCCATCCAGAGCCATACTGTAACTGTCCCCATCCAGAGCCATACTGTAACTGTCCCCATCCAGAGCCATACTGTAACTGTCCCCATCCAGAGCCATACTGTAACTGTCCCCGTCCAGAGCCATACTGTAACTGTCCCCATCCAGAGCCATACTGTAACTGTCCCCGTCCAGAGCCATACTGTAGCAGCCACCCATACTGTAACTGTCCCCATCCAGAGCCATACTGTAACTGTCCCCGTCCAGAGCCATACTGTAACTGTCCCCGTCCAGAGCCATACTGTAACTGTCCCCATCCAGAGCCATACTGTAGCAGCCACACATACTGTAACTGTCCCCATCCAGAGCCATACTGTAACTGTCCCCGTCCAGAGCCATACTGTAACTGTCCCCATCCAGAGCCATACTGTAACTATCCCCGTCCAGAGCCATACTGTAGCAGCCACACATACTGTAACTGTCCCCGTCCAGAGCCATACTGTAACTGTCCCCGTCCAGAGCCATACTGTAGCAGCCACCCATACTGTAACTGTCCCCATCCAGAGCCATACTGTAACTGTCCCCGTCCAGAGCCATACTGTAACTGTCCCCGTCCAGAGCCATACTGTAACTATCCCCGTCCAGAGCCATACTGTAACTGTCCCCGTCCAGAGCCATACTGTAACTATCCCCGTCCAGAGCCATACTGTAACTGTCCCCGTCCAGAGCCATACTGTAACTATCCCCGTCCAGAGCCATACTGTAACTGTCCCCGTCCAGAGCCATACTGTAACTATCCCCGTCCAGAGCAATACTGTAACTGTCCCCGTCCAGAGCCATACTGTAACTGTCCCCGTCCAGAGCCATACTGTAACTATCCCCGTCCAGAGCCATACTGTAACTGTCCCCGTCCAGAGCCATACTGTAACTGTCCCCATCCAGAGCCATACTGTAACTGTCCCCGTCCAGAGCCATACTGTAACTGTCCCCGTCCAGAGCCATACTGTAACTATCCCCGTCCAGAGCCATACTGTAACTGTCCCCGTCCAGAGCCATACTGTAACTATCCCCGTCCAGAGCAATACTGTAACTGTCCCCGTCCAGAGCCATACTGTAACTGTCCCCGTCCAGAGCCATACTGTAACTGTCCCCGTCCAGAGCCATACTGTAACTGTCCCCATCCAGAGCCATACTGTAACTGTCCCCGTCCAGAGCCATACTGTAACTGTCCCCGTCCAGAGCCATACTGTAACTATCCCCGTCCAGAGCCATACTGTAACTGTCCCCGTCCAGAGCCATACTGTAACTATCCCCGTCCAGAGCAATACTGTAACTGTCCCCGTCCAGAGCCATACTGTAACTGTCCCCGTCCAGAGCCATACTGTAGCAGCCACCCATACTGTAACTGTCCCCATCCAGAGCCATACTGTAACTGTCCCCATCCAGAGCCATACTGTAACTGTCCCCATCCAGAGCCATACTGTAACTGTCCCCATCCAGAGCCATACTGTAACTGTCCCCATCCAGAGCCATACTGTAACTGTCCCCATCCAGAGCCATACTGTAACTATCCCCGTCCAGAGCCATACTGTAACTGTCCCCGTCCAGAGCCATACTGTAACTGTCCCCATCCAGAGCCATACTGTAACTGTCCCCGTCCAGAGCCATACTGTAGCAGCCACCCATACTGTAACTGTCCCCATCCAGAGCCATACTGTAACTGTCCCCATCCAGAGCCATACTGTAACTGTCCCCATCCAGAGCCATACTGTAACTGTCCCCATCCAGAGCCATACTGTAACTGTCCCCATCCAGAGCCATACTGTAACTGTCCCCATCCAGAGCCATACTGTAACTGTCCCCATCCAGAGCCATACTGTAACTGTCCCCGTCCAGAGCCATACTGTAACTGTCCCCATCCAGAGCCATACTGTAACTGTCCCCGTCCAGAGCCATACTGTAGCAGCCACCCATACTGTAACTGTCCCCATCCAGAGCCATACTGTAACTGTCCCCGTCCAGAGCCATACTGTAACTGTCCCCGTCCAGAGCCATACTGTAACTGTCCCCATCCAGAGCCATACTGTAGCAGCCACACATACTGTAACTGTCCCCATCCAGAGCCATACTGTAACTGTCCCCGTCCAGAGCCATACTGTAACTGTCCCCATCCAGAGCCATACTGTAACTATCCCCGTCCAGAGCCATACTGTAGCAGCCACACATACTGTAACTGTCCCCGTCCAGAGCCATACTGTAACTGTCCCCGTCCAGAGCCATACTGTAGCAGCCACCCATACTGTAACTGTCCCCATCCAGAGCCATACTGTAACTGTCCCCGTCCAGAGCCATACTGTAACTGTCCCCGTCCAGAGCCATACTGTAACTATCCCCGTCCAGAGCCATACTGTAACTGTCCCCGTCCAGAGCCATACTGTAACTATCCCCGTCCAGAGCCATACTGTAACTGTCCCCGTCCAGAGCCATACTGTAACTATCCCCGTCCAGAGCCATACTGTAACTGTCCCCGTCCAGAGCCATACTGTAGCAGCCACCCATACTGTAACTGTCCCCGTCCAGAGCAATACTGTAACTATCCCCGTCCAGAGCCATACTGTAATTGTCCCCGTCCAGAGCCATACTGTAACTATCCCCGTCCAGAGCCATACTGTAATTGTCCCCGTCCAGAGCCATACTGTAACTATCCCCGTCCAGAGCCATACTGTAACTGTCCCCGCCCAGAGCCATACTGTAGCAACCACCCATACTGTAATTGTCCCCGTCCAGAGCCATACTGTAGCAGCCACCCATACTGTAACTGTCCCCATCCAGAGCCATACTGTAACTGTCCCCGTCCAGAGCCATACTGTAACTGTCCCCATCCAGAGCCATACTGTAATTGTCCCCGTCCAGAGCCATACTGTAACTGTCCCCGTCCAGAGCCATACTGTAACTGTCCCCGTCCAGAGCCATACTGTAACTGTCCCCATCCAGAGCCATACTGTAATTGTCCCCGTCCAGAGCCATACTGTAACTGTCCCCGTCCAGAGCCATACTGTAACTGTCCCCATCCAGAGCCATACTGTAATTGTCCCCGTCCAGAGCCATACTGTAACTGTCCCCGTCCAGAGCCATACTGTAACTGTCCCCATCCAGAGCCATACTGTAATTGTCCCCGTCCAGAGCCATACTGTAACTGTCCCCGTCCAGAGCCATACTGTAATTGTCCCCGTCCAGAGCCATACTGTAATTGTCCCCGTCCAGAGCCATACTGTAGCAGCCACCCATACTGTAACTGTCCCCATCCAGAGCCATACTGTAACTGTCCCCGTCCAGAGCCATACTGTAACTATCCCCGTCCAGAGCCATACTGTAGCAGCCACCCATACTGTAACTGTCCCCATCCAGAGCCATACTGTAACTGTCCCCGTCCAGAGCCATACTGTAACTGTCCCCATCCAGAGCCATACTGTAATTGTCCCCGTCCAGAGCCATACTGTAACTGTCCCCGTCCAGAGCCATACTGTAACTGTCCCCGTCCAGAGCCATACTGTAACTGTCCCCATCCAGAGCCATACTGTAATTGTCCCCGTCCAGAGCCATACTGTAACTGTCCCCGTCCAGAGCCATACTGTAACTGTCCCCATCCAGAGCCATACTGTAATTGTCCCCGTCCAGAGCCATACTGTAACTGTCCCCGTCCAGAGCCATACTGTAACTGTCCCCATCCAGAGCCATACTGTAATTGTCCCCGTCCAGAACCATACTGTAACTGTCCCCGTCCAGAGCCATACTGTAATTGTCCCCGTCCAGAGCCATACTGTAATTGTCCCCGTCCAGAGCCATACTGTAGCAGCCACCCATACTGTAACTGTCCCCATCCAGAGCCATACTGTAACTGTCCCCGTCCAGAGCCATACTGTAACTATCCCCGTCCAGAGCCATACTGTAGCAGCCACCCATACTGTAACTGTCCCCATCCAGAGCCATACTGTAACTGTCCCCGTCCAGAGCCATACTGTAACTGTCCCCGTCCAGAGCCATACTGTAACTGTCCCCATCCAGAGCCATACTGTAACTGTCCCCGTCCAGAGCCATACTGTAACTGTCCCCATCCAGAGCCATACTGTAATTGTCCCCGTCCAGAGCCATACTGTAGCAGCCACCCATACTGTAACTGTCCCCATCCAGAGCCATACTGTAGCAGCCACCCATACTGTAACTGTCCCCATCCAGAGCCATACTGTAACTGTCCCCATCCAGAGCCATACTGTAACTGTCCCCGTCCAGAGCCATACTGTAACTGTCCCCGTCCAGAGCCATACTGTAACTGTCCCCGTCCAGAGCCATACTGTAACTGTCCCCATCCAGAGCCATACTGTAACTGTCCCCGTCCAGAGCCATACTGTAGCAGCCACCCATACTGTAACTGTCCCCATCCAGAGCCATACTGTAACTGTCCCCGTCCAGAGCCATACTGTAACTGTCCCCGTCCAGAGCCATACTGTAACTATCCCCGTCCAGAGCCATACTGTAACTGTCCCCGTCCAGAGCCATACTGTAACTGTCCCCGTCCAGAGCCATACTGTAACTATCCCCGTCCAGAGCCATACTGTAACTATCCCCGTCCAGAGCCATACTGTAACTGTCCCCGTCCAGAGCCATACTGTAGCAGCCACCCATACTGTAACTGTCCCCATCCAGAGCCATACTGTAACTGTCCCCGTCCAGAGCCATACTGTAACAGCCACCCATACTGTAACTGTCCCCGTCCAGAGCCATACTGTAACTGTCCCCATCCAGAGTCATACTGTAATTGTCCCCGTCCAGAGCCATACTGTAACTGTCCCCGTCCAGAGCCATACTGTAACTGTCCCCATCCAGAGCCATACTGTAATTGTCCCCGTCCAGAGCCATACTGTAACTGTCCCCGTCCAGAGCCATACTGTAATTGTCCCCGTCCAGAGCCATACTGTAATTGTCCCCGTCCAGAGCCATACTGTAGCAGCCACCCATACTGTAACTGTCCCCATCCAGAGCCATACTGTAACTGTCCCCGTCCAGAGCCATACTGTAACTATCCCCGTCCAGAGCCATACTGTAGCAGCCACCCATACTGTAACTGTCCCCATCCAGAGCCATACTGTAACTGTCCCCGTCCAGAGCCATACTGTAACTGTCCCCATCCAGAGCCATACTGTAATTGTCCCCGTCCAGAGCCATACTGTAACTGTCCCCGTCCAGAGCCATACTGTAACTGTCCCCGTCCAGAGCCATACTGTAACTGTCCCCATCCAGAGCCATACTGTAATTGTCCCCGTCCAGAGCCATACTGTAACTGTCCCCGTCCAGAGCCATACTGTAACTGTCCCCATCCAGAGCCATACTGTAATTGTCCCCGTCCAGAGCCATACTGTAACTGTCCCCGTCCAGAGCCATACTGTAACTGTCCCCATCCAGAGCCATACTGTAATTGTCCCCGTCCAGAGCCATACTGTAACTGTCCCCGTCCAGAGCCATACTGTAATTGTCCCCGTCCAGAGCCATACTGTAATTGTCCCCATCCAGAGCCATACTGTAGCAGCCACCCATACTGTAACTGTCCCCATCCAGAGCCATACTGTAACTGTCCCCGTCCAGAGCCATACTGTAACTATCCCCGTCCAGAGCCATACTGTAGCAGCCACCCATACTGTAACTGTCCCCATCCAGAGCCATACTGTAACTGTCCCCGTCCAGAGCCATACTGTAACTGTCCCCGTCCAGAGCCATACTGTAACTGTCCCCATCCAGAGCCATACTGTAACTGTCCCCGTCCAGAGCCATACTGTAACTGTCCCCATCCAGAGCCATACTGTAATTGTCCCCGTCCAGAGCCATACTGTAGCAGCCACCCATACTGTAACTGTCCCCATCCAGAGCCATACTGTAGCAGCCACCCATACTGTAACTGTCCCCATCCAGAGCCATACTGTAACTGTCCCCATCCAGAGCCATACTGTAACTGTCCCCGTCCAGAGCCATACTGTAACTGTCCCCGTCCAGAGCCATACTGTAACTGTCCCCGTCCAGAGCCATACTGTAACTGTCCCCATCCAGAGCCATACTGTAACTGTCCCCGTCCAGAGCCATACTGTAGCAGCCACCCATACTGTAACTGTCCCCATCCAGAGCCATACTGTAACTGTCCCCGTCCAGAGCCATACTGTAACTGTCCCCGTCCAGAGCCATACTGTAACTATCCCCGTCCAGAGCCATACTGTAACTGTCCCCGTCCAGAGCCATACTGTAACTGTCCCCGTCCAGAGCCATACTGTAACTATCCCCGTCCAGAGCCATACTGTAACTATCCCCGTCCAGAGCCATACTGTAACTGTCCCCGTCCAGAGCCATACTGTAGCAGCCACCCATACTGTAACTGTCCCCATCCAGAGCCATACTGTAACTGTCCCCGTCCAGAGCCATACTGTAACAGCCACCCATACTGTAACTGTCCCCGTCCAGAGCCATACTGTAACTGTCCCCGTCCAGAGCCATACTGTAGCAGCCACCCATACTGTAACTGTCCCCATCCAGAGCCATACTGTAACTGTCCCCGTCCATAGCCATACTGTAACTGTCCCCGTCCAGAGCCATACTGTAACTGTCCCCGTCCAGAGCCATACTGTAACTGTCCCCGTCCAGAGCCATACTGTAACAGCCACCCATACTGTAACTGTCCCCGTCCAGAGCCATACTGTAACTGTCCCCGTCCAGAGCCATACTGTAACTGTCCCCGTCCAGAGCCATACTGTAACTGTCCCCGTCCAGAGACATACTGTAACTGTCCCCGTCCAGAGCCATACTGTAACTGTCCCCGTCCAGAGCCATACTGTAACTGTCCCCGTCCAGAGCCATACTGTAACTGTCCCCGTCCAGAGCCATACTGTAACTGTCCCCGTCCAGAGCCATACTGTAACTATCCCCGTCCAGAGCCATACTGTAACTGTCCCCGTCCAGAGCCATACTGTAACTATCCCCGTCCAGAGCCATACTGTAACTATCCCCGTCCAGAGCCATACTGTAACTATCCCCGTCCATAGCCATACTGTAACTATCCCCGTCCAGAGCCATACTGTAACTATCCCCGTCCAGAGCCATACTGTAACTATCCCCGTCCAGAGCCATACTGTAACTATCCCCGTCCATAGCCATACTGTAACTATCCCCGTCCAGAGCCATACTGTAACTATCCCCGTCCAGAGCCATACTGTAACTATCCCCGTCCAGAGCCATACTGTAACTATCCCCGTCCAGAGCCATACTGTAACTATCCCCGTCCAGAGCCATACTGTAGCAACCACCCATACTGTAACTGTCCCCGTCCAGAGCCATACTGTAACTATCCCCGTCCAGAGCCATACTGTAGCAACCACCCATACTGTAACTATCCCCGTCCAGAGCCATACTGTAGCAACCACCCATACTGTAACTATCCCCGTCCATAGCCATACTGTAACTGTCCCCGTCCAGAGCCATACTGTAACTATCCCCGTCCAGAGCCATACTGTAGCAACCACCCATACTGTAACTATCCCCGTCCAGAGCCATAGTGTAGCAACCACCCATACTGTAACTGTCCCCGTCCAGAGCCATACTGTAACTGTCCCCGTCCAGAGCCATACTGTAACTGTCCCCGTCCAGAGCCATACTGTAACTATCCCCGTCCAGAGCCATACTGTAGCAACCACCCATACTGTAACTGTCCCCGTCCAGAGCCATACTGTAACTATCCCCGTCCAGAGCCATACTGTAGCAACCACCCATACTGTAACTGTCCCCGTCCAGAGCCATACTGTAGCAGCCACCCATACTGTAACTGTCCCCGTCCAGAGCCATACTGTAACTGTCCCCGTCCAGAGCCATACTGTAACTGTCCCCGTCCAGAGCCATACTGTAACTATCCCCGTCCAGAGCCATACTGTAACTGTCCCCGTCCAGAGCCATACTGTAACTGTCCCCGTCCAGAGCCATACTGTAGCAGCCACCCATACTGTAACTGTCCCCGTCCAGAGCCATACTGTAACTGTCCCCGTCCAGAGCAATACTGTAACTGTCCCCGTCCAGAGCCGTACTGTAACTGTCCCCGTCCAGAGCCATACTGTAACTGTCCCCGTCCAGAGCCATACTGTAACTGTCCCCGTCCAGAGCCATACTGTAACTGTCCCCGTCCAGAGCCATACTGTAACTGTCCCCATCCAGAGCCATACTGTAACTGTCCACGTCCAGAGCCATACTGTAACTGTCCCCATCCAGACCCATACTGTAACTGTCCCCGTCCAGAGCCATACTGTAACTGTCCCCGTCCAGAGCCATACTGTAGCAGCCACCCATACTGTAACTGTCCCCATCCAGAGCCATACTGTAACTGTCCACGTCCAGAGCCATACTGTAACTGTCCCCATCCAGACCCATACTGTAACTGTCCCCATCCAGAGCCATACTGTAGCAGCCACCCATACTGTAACTGTCCCCGTCCAGAGCCATACTGTAACTGTCCCCGTCCAGAGCCATACTGTAACTGTCCCCGTCCAGAGCCATACTGTAACTGTCCCCGTCCAGAGCCATACTGTAACTATCCCCGTCCAGAGCCATACTGTAACTATCCCCGTCCAGAGCCATACTGTAACTATCCCCGTCCATAGCCATACTGTAACTATCCCCGTCCAGAGCCATACTGTAACTATCCCCGTCCAGAGCCATACTGTAACTATCCCCGTCCAGAGCCATACTGTAACTATCCCCGTCCATAGCCATACTGTAACTATCCCCGTCCAGAGCCATACTGTAACTATCCCCGTCCAGAGCCATACTGTAACTATCCCCGTCCAGAGCCATACTGTAACTATCCCCGTCCAGAGCCATACTGTAACTATCCCCGTCCAGAGCCATACTGTAGCAACCACCCATACTGTAACTGTCCCCGTCCAGAGCCATACTGTAACTATCCCCGTCCAGAGCCATACTGTAGCAACCACCCATACTGTAACTATCCCCGTCCAGAGCCATACTGTAGCAACCACCCATACTGTAACTATCCCCGTCCATAGCCATACTGTAACTGTCCCCGTCCAGAGCCATACTGTAACTATCCCCGTCCAGAGCCATACTGTAGCAACCACCCATACTGTAACTATCCCCGTCCAGAGCCATACTGTAGCAACCACCCATACTGTAACTGTCCCCGTCCAGAGCCATACTGTAACTGTCCCCGTCCAGAGCCATACTGTAACTGTCCCCGTCCAGAGCCATACTGTAACTATCCCCGTCCAGAGCCATACTGTAGCAACCACCCATACTGTAACTGTCCCCGTCCAGAGCCATACTGTAACTATCCCCGTCCAGAGCCATACTGTAGCAACCACCCATACTGTAACTGTCCCCGTCCAGAGCCATACTGTAGCAGCCACCCATACTGTAACTGTCCCCGTCCAGAGCCATACTGTAACTGTCCCCGTCCAGAGCCATACTGTAACTGTCCCCGTCCAGAGCCATACTGTAACTATCCCCGTCCAGAGCCATACTGTAACTGTCCCCGTCCAGAGCCATACTGTAACTGTCCCCGTCCAGAGCCATACTGTAGCAGCCACCCATACTGTAACTGTCCCCGTCCAGAGCCATACTGTAACTGTCCCCGTCCAGAGCAATACTGTAACTGTCCCCGTCCAGAGCCGTACTGTAACTGTCCCCGTCCAGAGCCATACTGTAACTGTCCCCGTCCAGAGCCATACTGTAACTGTCCCCGTCCAGAGCCATACTGTAACTGTCCCCGTCCAGAGCCATACTGTAACTGTCCCCATCCAGAGCCATACTGTAACTGTCCACGTCCAGAGCCATACTGTAACTGTCCCCATCCAGACCCATACTGTAACTGTCCCCGTCCAGAGCCATACTGTAACTGTCCCCGTCCAGAGCCATACTGTAGCAGCCACCCATACTGTAACTGTCCCCATCCAGAGCCATACTGTAACTGTCCACGTCCAGAGCCATACTGTAACTGTCCCCATCCAGACCCATACTGTAACTGTCCCCATCCAGAGCCATACTGTAGCAGCCACCCATACTGTAACTGTCCCCGTCCAGAGCCATACTGTAACTGTCCCCGTCCAGAGCCATACTGTAACTGTCCACGTCCAGAGCCATACTGTAACTGTCCCCATCCAGACCCATACTGTAACTGTCCCCGTCCAGAGCCATACTGTAGCAGCCACCCATACTGTAACTATCCCCGTCCAGAGCCATACTGTAACTATCCCCGTCCAGAGCCATACTGTAGCAACCACCCATACTGTAACTATCCCCGTCCAGAGCCATACTGTAGCAACCACCCATACTGTAACTATCCCCGTCCATAGCCATACTGTAACTGTCCCCGTCCAGAGCCATACTGTAACTATCCCCGTCCAGAGCCATACTGTAGCAACCACCCATACTGTAACTATCCCCGTCCAGAGCCATACTGTAGCAACCACCCATACTGTAACTGTCCCCGTCCAGAGCCATACTGTAACTGTCCCCGTCCAGAGCCATACTGTAGCAGCCACCCATACTGTAATTGTCCCCGTCCAGAGCCATACTGTAACTGTCCCCGTCCAGAGCCATACTGTAACTGTCCCCGTCCAGAGCCATACTGTAGCAGCCACCCATACTGTAACTATCCCCGTCCAGAGCCATACTGTAACTATCCCCGTCCAGAGCCATACTGTAATTGTCCCCGTCCAGAGCCATACTGTAACTGTCCCCGTCCAGAGCCATACTGTAACTTTCCCCGTCCAGAGCAATACTGTAACTGTCCCCGTCCAGAGCCGTACTGTAACTGTCCCCGTCCAGAGCCATACTGTAACTGTCCCCGTCCAGAGCCATACTGTAACTGTCCCCGTCCAGAGCCATACTGTAACTATCCCCGTCCAGAGCCATACTGTAGCAGCCACCCATACTGTAACTATCCCCGTCCATAGCCATACTGTAACTGTCCCCGTCCAGAGCCATACTGTAACTGTCCCCGTCCAGAGCCATACTGTAGCAACCACCCATACTGTAACTGTCCCCATCCAGACCATACTGTAGCAACCACCCATACTGTAACTGTCCCCATCCAGAGCCATACTGTAGCAGCCACCCATACTGTAACTATCCCCGTCCATAGCCATACTGTAACTGTCCCCGTCCAGAGCCATACTGTAACTGTCCCCGTCCAGAGCCATACTGTAGCAACCACCCATACTGTAACTGTCCCCATCCAGAGCCATACTGTAGCAGCCACCCATACTGTAACTGTCCCCGTCCAGAGCCATACTGTAACTGTCCCCATCCAGAGCCATACTGTAGCAACCACCCATACTGTAACTGTCCCCGTCCAGAGCCATACTGTAGCAGCCACCCATACTGTAACTATCCCCGTCCAGAGCCATACTGTAACTGTCCCCGTCCAGAGCCATACTGTAGCAACCACCCATACTGTAACTGTCCCCGTCCAGAGCCATGCTGTAACTATCCCCGTCCAGAGCCATACTGTAGCAACCACCCATACTGTAACTATCCCCGTCCAGAGCCATACTGTAGCAACCACCCATACTGTAACTATCCCCGTCCATAGCCATACTGTAACTGTCCCCGTCCAGAGCCATACTGTAACTATCCCCGTCCAGAGCCATACTGTAGCAACCACCCATACTGTAACTATCCCCGTCCAGAGCCATACTGTAGCAACCACCCATACTGTAACTGTCCCCGTCCAGAGCCATACTGTAACTGTCCCCGTCCAGAGCAATACTGTAACTGTCCCCGTCCAGAGCCATACTGTAACTGTCCCCGTCCAGAGCTATACTGTAACTATCCCCGTCCAGAGCCATACTGTAACTGTCCCCGTCCAGAGCCATACTGTAACTGTCCCCGTCCAGAGCCATACTGTAGCAGCCACCCATACTGTAACTGTCCCCGTCCAGAGCCATACTGTAACTGTCCCCGTCCAGAGCCATACTGTAACTGTCCCCGTCCAGAGCTGTACTGTAACTGTCCCCGTCCAGAGCCATACTGTAACTGTCCCCGTCCAGAGCCATACTGTAACTGTCCCCGTCCAGAGCCATACTGTAACTGTCCCCGTCCAGAGCCATAGTAACTGTCCCCGTCCAGAGCCATACTGTAACTGTCCCCGTCCAGAGCCATACTGTAACTGTCCCCGTCCAGAGCCATACTGTAACTGTCCCCGTCCAGAGCCATACTGTAACTGTCCCCATCCAGAGCCATACTGTAGCAGCCACCCATACTGTAACTGTCCCCGTCCAGAGCCATACTGTAACTGTCCCCGTCCAGAGCCATACTGTAATTGTCCCCGTCCAGAGCCATACTGTAACTGTCCCCATCCAGAGCCATACTGTAACTGTCCCCGTCCAGAGCCATACTGTAACTGTCCCCGTCCAGAGCCATACTGTAACTGTCCCCGTCCAGAGCCATACTGTAATTGTCCCCGTCCAGAGCCATACTGTAACTGTCCCCATCCAGAGCCATACTGTAACTGTCCCCGTCCAGAGCCATACTGTAACTGTCCCCGTCCAGAGCCATACTGTAACTGTCCCCGTCCAGAGCCATACTGTAACTGTCCCCGTCCAGAGCCATACTGTAACTGTCCCCGTCCAGAGCCATACTGTAACTGTCCCCGTCCAGAGCCATACTGTAACTGTCCCCATCCAGAGCCATACTGTAACTGTCCCCATCCAGAGCCATACTGTAACTGTCCCCATCCAGAGCCATACTGTAACTGTCCCCGTCCAGAGCCATACTGTAACTGTCCCCATCCAGAGCCATACTGTAACTGTCCCCGTCCAGAGCCATACTGTAACTGTCCCCATCCAGAGCCATACTGTAACTGTCCCCATCCAGAGCCATACTGTAACTGTCCCCGTCCAGAGCCATACTGTAACTGTCCCCGTCCAGAGCCATACTGTAACTGTCCCCGTCCAGAGCCATACTGTAACTGTCCCCGTCCAGAGCCATACTGTAACTGTCCCCGTCCAGAGCCATACTGTAACTGTCCCCGTCCAGAGCCATACTGTAGCTGTCCCCGTCCAGAGCCATACTGTAACTGTCCCCGTCCAGACCCATACTGTAACTGTCCCCGTCCAGAGCCATACTGTAGCAGCCACCCATACTGTAATTGTCCCCGTCCAGAGCCATACTGTAACTGTCCCCGTCCAGAGCCATACTGTAACTGTCCCCGTCCAGACCCATACTGTAACTGTCCCCGTCCAGAGCCATACTGTAGCAGCCACCCATACTGTAATTGTCCCCGTCCAGAGCCATACTGTAACTGTCCCCGTCCAGAGCCATACTGTAACTGTCCCCGTCCAGAGCCATAGTAACTGTCCCCGTCCAGAGCCATACTGTAACTGTCCCCGTCCAGAGCCATACTGTAACTGTCCCCGTCCAGAGCCATACTGTAACTGTCCCCGTCCAGAGCCATACTGTAACTGTCCCCATCCAGAGCCATACTGTAGCAGCCACCCATACTGTAACTGTCCCCGTCCAGAGCCATACTGTAACTGTCCCCGTCCAGAGCCATACTGTAATTGTCCCCGTCCAGAGCCATACTGTAACTGTCCCCATCCAGAGCCATACTGTAACTGTCCCCGTCCAGAGCCATACTGTAACTGTCCCCGTCCAGAGCCATACTGTAACTGTCCCCGTCCAGAGCCATACTGTAATTGTCCCCGTCCAGAGCCATACTGTAACTGTCCCCATCCAGAGCCATACTGTAACTGTCCCCGTCCAGAGCCATACTGTAACTGTCCCCGTCCAGAGCCATACTGTAACTGTCCCCGTCCATAGCCATACTGTAACTGTCCCCGTCCAGAGCCATACTGTAACTGTCCCCGTCCAGAGCCATACTGTAACTGTCCCCGTCCAGAGCCATACTGTAACTGTCCCCGTCCAGAGCCATACTGTAACTGTCCCCATCCAGAGCCATACTGTAACTGTCCCCATCCAGAGCCATACTGTAACTGTCCCCGTCCAGAGCCATACTGTAACTGTCCCCATCCAGAGCCATACTGTAACTGTCCCCGTCCAGAGCCATACTGTAACTCTCCCCATCCAGAGCCATACTGTAACTGTCCCCATCCAGAGCCATACTGTAACTGTCCCCGTCCAGAGCCATACTGTAACTGTCCCCGTCCAGAGCCATACTGTACCTGTCCCCGTCCAGAGCCATACTGTAACTGTCCCCGTCCAGAGCCATACTGTAACTGTCCCCGTCCAGAGCCATACTGTAACTGTCCCCGTCCAGAGCCATACTGTAGCTGTCCCCGTCCAGAGCCATACTGTAACTGTCCCCGTCCAGACCCATACTGTAACTGTCCCCGTCCAGAGCCATACTGTAGCAGCCACCCATACTGTAATTGTCCCCGTCCAGAGCCATACTGTAACTGTCCCCGTCCAGAGCCATACTGTAACTGTCCCCGTCCAGACCCATACTGTAACTGTCCCCGTCCAGAGCCATACTGTAGCAGCCACCCATACTGTAATTGTCCCCGTCCAGAGCCATACTGTAACTGTCCCCGTCCAGAGCCATACTGTAACTGTCCCCGTCCAGAGCCATACTGTAACTGTCCCCGTCCAGAGCCATACTGTAACTGTCCCCGTCCAGAGCCATACTGTAGCAGCCACCCATACTGTAACTGTCCCCATCCAGAGCCATACTGTAACTGTCCCCATCCAGAGCCATACTGTATTTGTCCCCGTCCAGAGCCATACTGTAATTGTCCCCGTCCAGAGCAATACTGTAACTGTCCCCGTCCAGAGCCATACTGTAACTGTCCCCGTCCAGAGCCATACTGTAACTGTCCCCGTCCAGAGCCATACTGTAGCAGCCACCCATACTGTAACTGTCCCCATCCAGAGCCATACTGTAATTGTCCCCGTCCAGAGCCATACTGTAATTGTCCCCGTCCAGAGCAATACTGTAGCAACCACCCATACTGTAACTGTCCCCATCCAGAGCCATACTGTAATTGTCCCCGTCCAGAGCCATACTGTAATTGTCCCCGTCCAGAGCCATACTGTAATTGTCCCCGTCCAGAGCCATACTGTAACTGTCCCCGTCCAGAGCCATACTGTAACTGTCCCCGTCCAGAGCCATACTGTAACTGTCCCCGTCCAGAGCCATACTGTAACTGTCCCCGTCCAGAGCCATACTGTAACTGTCCCCGTCCAGAGCCATACTGTACCTGTCCCCGTCCAGAGCCATACTGTAACTGTCCCCGTCCAGAGCCATACTGTAACTGTCCCCGTCCAGAGCCATACTGTAACTGTCCCCGTCCAGAGCCATACTGTAGCTGTCCCCGTCCAGAGCCATACTGTAACTGTCCCCGTCCAGACCCATACTGTAACTGTCCCCGTCCAGAGCCATACTGTAGCAGCCACCCATACTGTAATTGTCCCCGTCCAGAGCCATACTGTAACTGTCCCCGTCCAGAGCCATACTGTAACTGTCCCCGTCCAGACCCATACTGTAACTGTCCCCGTCCAGAGCCATACTGTAGCAGCCACCCATACTGTAATTGTCCCCGTCCAGAGCCATACTGTAACTGTCCCCGTCCAGAGCCATACTGTAACTGTCCCCGTCCAGAGCCATACTGTAACTGTCCCCGTCCAGAGCCATACTGTAACTGTCCCCGTCCAGAGCCATACTGTAGCAGCCACCCATACTGTAACTGTCCCCATCCAGAGCCATACTGTAACTGTCCCCATCCAGAGCCATACTGTATTTGTCCCCGTCCAGAGCCATACTGTAATTGTCCCCGTCCAGAGCAATACTGTAACTGTCCCCGTCCAGAGCCATACTGTAACTGTCCCCGTCCAGAGCCATACTGTAACTGTCCCCGTCCAGAGCCATACTGTAGCAGCCACCCATACTGTAACTGTACCCATCCAGAGCCATACTGTAATTGTCCCCGTCCAGAGCCATACTGTAATTGTCCCCGTCCAGAGCAATACTGTAGCAACCACCCATACTGTAACTGTCCCCATCCAGAGCCATACTGTAATTGTCCCCGTCCAGAGCCATACTGTAATTGTCCCCGTCCAGAGCCATACTGTAATTGTCCCCGTCCAGAGCCATACTGTAATTGTCCCCGTCCAGAGCCATACTGTAACTGTCCCCGTCCAGAGCCATACTGTAACTGTCCCCGTCCAGAGCCATACTGTAACTGTCCCCGTCCAGAGCCATACTGTAACTGTCCCCGTCCAGAGCCATACTGTAACTGTCCCCGTCCAGAGCCATACTGTAACTGTCCCCGTCCAGAGCCATACTGTAACTGTCCCCGTCCAGAGCCATACTGTAACTGTCCCCGTCCAGAGCCATACTGTAACTGTCCCCGTCCAGAGCCATACTGTAACTGTCCCCGTCCAGAGCCATACTGTAACTGTCCCCATCCAGAGCCATACTGTAATTGTCCCCGTCCAGAGCCATACTGTAGCAGCCACCCATACTGTAACTGTCCCCGTCCAGAGCCATACTGTAACTGTCCCCGTCCAGAGCCATACTGTAACTGTCCCCATCCAGAGCCATACTGTAATTGTCCCCGTCCAGAGCCATACTGTAATTGTCCCCGTCCAGAGCCATACTGTAATTGTCCCCGTCCAGAGCCATACTGTAACTGTCCCCGTCCAGAGCCATACTGTAACTGTCCCCGTCCAGAGCCATACTGTAACTGTCCCCGTCCAGAGCCATACTGTAACTGTCCCCGTCCAGAGCCATACTGTAACTGTCCCCGTCCAGAGCCATACTGTAACTGTCCCCGTCCAGAGCCATACTGTAACTGTCCCCGTCCAGAGCCATACTGTAACTGTCCCCGTCCAGAGCCATACTGTAACTGTCCCCATCCAGAGCCATACTGTAATTGTCCCCGTCCAGAGCCATACTGTAGCAGCCACCCATACTGTAACTGTCCCCGTCCAGAGCCATACTGTAACTGTCCCCGTCCAGAGCCATACTGTAACTGTCCCCATCCAGAGCCATACTGTAATTGTCCCCGTCCAGAGCCATACTGTAATTGTCCCCGTCCAGAGCCATACTGTAATTGTCCCCGTCCAGAGCCATACTGTAATTGTCCCCGTCCAGAGCCATACTGTAATTGTCCCCGTCCAGAGCCATACTGTAACTGTCCCCGTCCAGAGCCATACTGTAGCAGCCACCCATACTGTAACTGTCCCCGTCCAGAGCCATACTGTAATTGTCCCCGTCCAGAGCCATACTGTAATTGTCCCCGTCCAGAGCCATACTGTAACTGTCCCCGTCCAGAGCCATACTGTAACTGTCCCCGTCCAGAGCCATACTGTAACTGTCCCCGTCCAGAGCCATACTGTAACTATCCCCATCCAGAGCCATACTGTAACTGTCCCCGTCCAGAGCCATACTGTAACTGTCCCCATCCAGAGCCATACTGTAACTGTCCCCGTCCAGAGCCATACTGTAATTGTCCCCGTCCAGAGCCATACTGTAGCAGCCACCCATACTTTAACTGTCCCCGTCCAGAGCCATACTGTAACTGTCCCCGTCCAGAGCCATACTGTAACTGTCCCCGTCCAGAGCCATACTGTAACTGTCCCCGTCCAGAGCCATACTGTAACTGTCCCCGTCCAGAGCCATACTGTAACTGTCCCCGTCCAGAGCCATACTGTAACTGTCCCCGTCCAGAGCCATACTGTAACTGTCCCCGTCCAGAGCCATACTGTAACTGTCCCCGTCCAGAGCCATACTGTAACTGTCCCCATCCAGAGCCATACTGTAATTGTCCCCGTCCAGAGCCATACTGTAATTGTCCCCGTCCAGAGCCATACTGTAACTGTCCCCGTCCAGAGCCATACTGTAACTGTCCCCGTCCAGAGCCATACTGTAACTGTCCCCGTCCAGAGCCATACTGTAATTGTCCCCGTCCAGAGCCATACTGTAATTGTCCCCGTCCAGAGCCATACTGTAGCAGCCACCCATACTGTAACTGTCCCCGTCCAGAGCCATACTGTAACTGTCCCCGTCCAGAGCCATACTGTAACTATCCCCGTCCAGAGCCATACTGTAACTATCCCCGTCCAGAGCCATACTGTAACTATCCCCGTCCAGAGCCATACTGTAACTGTCCCCGTCCAGAGCCATACTGTAACTATCCCCGTCCAGAGCCATACTGTAACTGTCCCCGTCCAGAGCCATACTGTAACTATCCCCGTCCAGAGCCATACTGTAACTGTCCCCGTCCAGAGCCATACTGTAACTATCCCCGTCCAGAGCCATACTGTAACTGTCCCCATCCAGAGCCATACTGTAACTGTAAGTGCAGTCATCTTCAGTGTAATAATGCCTGTGATGAGAGCAGCACTCCAGTCTGCAGGCTCCTGAGGGCTCACTGAGAGAGAGGGCCCCAGCTGCAGAACAAAAGCATCTTTGTGAGTGATTGAAACCACATTTTCTCCTCCCTCTCCTCTCCTCCCTCTTCCCAGCTACGCCAGACCGTTCGAACCCACTGAAAACAATCAACGTCAAAAGTTTAAAATAATACCCAGAAAAACCTCCCTGCAGATATCTAAAGCACAAAGTGGTGGTCTATGTTTCACATACACACACACACACACACACACACACACAGTCATTGCCAACACTTCGCCTAGCTCTCCCAAATTCTCACTTTCAACCTGACCTCTTTCTTTCTCTTTCTCTCTCTCTCTCTTTCTCTCTCCCTCCCTTGTCCCTTTCCCTTCCTTCCCTCCATCTCCTCCCATAATCCCCCCTTCTCCATTCCCCTCTTTCCTTCTCTCTCTTTTCTTTCTCTTCTTGCTAGAGTCAGTGTGTTGTACTGTGTTGTGTTGTTCTGTGTATTTTGTGTTGTATTTTCCTGCATTGTCTGTGGTACTGAAAAAATAAGACCCACTCCAGGCATCAGCCACTAGATGAGACAAACTGGCTTTCACGGTGGAAATCCTCAGTCTTTAGAGCAATACCTCACCCTAAAACATATGTTTGCCAGACCTTTACATACCTTATGTTGTCTAAAGTAGAGCTGAGTAAACAGTACCCACCATATGTTGTGTGGACCCAACTACAGGTAACTGCCAAAATAAAGGAAACACCAACATAAAGTGTCTTAATAAGGATTTGGGCCACCACGAGCTGCCAGAACAGCTTCAGTGAGCCTTGGCATTGATTCTACAAGTGTCTAGAACTGTATGGGATGCCATTCTTCCACAAGAAATTCCATAATTTGGTGTTTTGTTGATGGTGGTGGAAAACACTGTCTCAGACATTGCTCCAGAATCTCCCATAAGTGTTCAACTGGGCTGGAATCTGGTGACTGAGACACACACACACCATTTAAACCCCCTATGCTCCTTTAAGACCCCTCTTTCAAAGACACTGAGATCTCTTCTTCTAGCCATGGTAGGAATAATAATAGGCAACTGGGCGTATTTATACAGGACCCTAAGCATGATGGGATGTTACTTGCTTAAATAACTCAGGAACCACACCTGTGTGGAAGCACCTGCATTCAATATACTTTGTATCCCTCATTTACTCAAGGGTTTCCTTTATTTTGGCAGTTACCTGTATACGCATTAGGATAAATATGCAGTCTTCAATGCATGGGAAAGAGTTCCCAAGGGTAGTACAGTACAGTAGACAGTTAATTGGCTGCCTGGACATGGGGCCAGCCCAAAATTTTAACATACTGGGTTAAAATATTTGTACAAGTAGTCCTATCCTGTTTTGCGTTCTGTGCCTGTTTGACCCAGTATAGCAGCTTTCTGGGCTGTGTTTCATGTTTCATCCATTGGAAGGTGATTTGAGAGGAGCGGGCAGACAGAGGTGTGGAATGTTTAGGGCCAGTGCCATATTTGGCTGGCTGTCAGATGATGAGCTGGCATATTGAGCTGCCGATGGCAACACATCATATCTCAGGAGTAGGGCAAGAGAACTTCCTGACCATGTGACTTGACCAAGAAAAAGCCTGGGAGGGAGTTATATGTAAGGGCAGGAGTTTAACCTGGTCAGGTCATGCTTTAAGGAAAAACTCCTGTTCCCGCTCATGAGGTGCAGAGCAGAGAGAAGTGTAATAATATAGAGGAATCAAATCAAATCAAATGTTATTTGTCATATGCTTCATGAATGACAGGTGTAGACTAACAGTGAAATGCTTAATTACGGATCCTTTTCCAACAATGCACGAGGAATAAATACACAGTGAATAACGAACAAGAATAATGAGTAAAAATAACATGGCTATATATAGGGAGTAGCAGTACCGAATCGATTTGCAGGGGTACGAGGTAATTAAGGTGGCTACAGCATGTACATATAGGTAGGGGTAAAGTGAATAGACAACAGGATAGATAATAGACAGTAGCAGCAGCGTATGTGGTGAGTGTGAAAGTGAGTGTGTGTGAGTATGAATGTGTCTGTTGCATCAGTATGCATGTGTGCGCGTGTTACGTTTGTATGGGTGCATGTAGTGTGTGTGTGTGTGTGTGTGTGTGTGTGTGTGTGTGTGTGTGTGTGTGTGTGTGTGTGTGTGTGTGTGTGTGTGTGTGTGTGTGTGTGTGTGTGTGTGTGTGTGTGTGTGTGTGTGTGTGTGTGTGTGTGTGTGTGTGTGTGTGTTTTGGGGTGTCAGAGTATACATGTATATAAACTCTGCAAAAAAAGGACCCTGTCTTTTCAAAGATGATTCGTAAAAATCCAAATAACTTCACAGATCTTCATTGCAAAGGGTTTAAACACTGTTTCCTGTGCTTGTTCAATGAACCATAAACAATGAATGAACATGCACCTGTGGAACGGTCATTAAGACACTAACAGCTTACAGATGGTAGGCAATTAAGGTCACAGTTATGAAAACTTAGGACACTAAAGAGGCCTTTCTACTGACTCAGAAAAACACCAAAAGAAAGATGCCCAGGGTCCCTGCTCATCTGCGTGAACGCGCCTTAGGCATGCAGCAAAGAGGCATGAGGACTGCAGATGTGGCCAGGGCAATAAATTGCAATGTCCATACTGTGAGACGCCTAAGACAGCACTACAGGGAGACAGGACGGACAGCTGATCGTCCTCGCAGTAGCAGACCACGTGTAACAACACCTTCACAGGATCGGTACATCCGAACATCACACCTGCGGGACAGGTACAGGATGGCAACAACAACTGCCCGAGTTACACCAGGAACGCACAATCCCTCCATCAGTGCTCAGACTGTCCGCAATAGGTTGAGAGAGGCTGGACTGAGGGCTTGTAGGCCTGTTGTAAGGCAGGTCCTCACCAGACATCACCGGCAACAACGTCGCCTATGGGCACAAACCCACCGTTGCTGGACCAGACAGGACTGGCAAAAAGTGCTCTTCACTGACGAGTCGCGGTTTTGTCTCACCAGGGGTGATGATCGGATTTGCGTTTATCGTCGAAGGAATGAGCGTTACACCGAGGCCTGTACTCTGGAACGGGATCGATTTGGAGGTGGAGGGTCCGTCATGGTCTGGGGCGGTGTGTCACAGCATCATCGGAATGAGCTTGTTGTCATTGCAGGCGATCTCAACGCTGTGCGTTACAGGGAAGACATCCTCCTTCCTCAGAAATGTCCAGGAACTTGCAGCAGCCTTGGTGGAAGAGTGGGATAACATCTCACAGCAAGAACAATTTCCCGTGTCTATCAAGAATGGTCCACCACCCAAAGGACATCCAGCCATCTTGACACAACTGTGGGAAGCATTGGATTCAAAATGGGCCAGCATCCCTGTGGAATGCTTTCAACACTTTGTAGTCCATAACCCAACGAAATGAGGCCGTTCTGAGGGCAATAGGGGTGCAACTCAATATTAGGAAGGTTTTCCTAATATACTTAGTGTATGTGTGTCCAGTGTGTGAGCATAGAGTCACTGCAAGAGAGTTGGTGAAAAAAAGGGTCAAGGTGGGTAGTCTGGGTTAGCTATTTAGCAGTCTTGTTTAGCAGTCTTATTCGAGACTTGGTGAACTGCTAACTGCTGCTCTCCAGTACACACCTAGTAGGCAGTGTGGACCTGAACATACATTTGTCAGGTCTCAAACATTGTTACTATAATAATGGCTTGTGCCAGAGCAGTTAAGTGAGCACTGTGCAGACCCTATCATTATGTTAGTCATGGTCTTTCAGAGTATGGCCTACAAAACGTTAGTAGGATCATGGGAGTTTGTTTTTAAAAGAGCCACCTCAAAGCATTTATATATAGTGTTCTCTGTGTTTTTTCACTACAAAGCTTGCTTTGTTTTCAGCTGCTTCAAATGGGTAACATGTGTTAAGAATATAACCTGACTGATTGATTGATTAAATGACACCTGTGCACCCTAAACATCTTGATAAGAGAAAGGATGGGCTACAGTTGACCTAGTGTCAAGATCCAGTAACAGGGTGATTTATTTGTGAGACAAATTGAATATGATTTGGCATGCGTGTGTTGTTGAACTTCAAGCCTCTCTCGCTCTGAAAAATGCAGACTATTTTGTTTGAATGCGCTTAAAGATGATTTACCGCGGCAATTTACTTCGCGCCCCCACCAGTCCTTCACACGTCAATCACACCAACCACTCTCATCAGTTTCGCTACCAGGCCAGGTGCGCCTTGCGCTAGGATGAGGCTGCGCGAATGGCGTGAATGGGGCTTTTCAACTGTTTGATATACGATAACGACACGAGTTGCGGAGGCTATACACAATTAATTGTTGTGTAGACGACCTAAACGCACTTTTAACATGAACCATTTGTTAAAATGAGAGGACCAGACATGCATAAAGTAGGCCTAGGCTAGCCTATTCATATAAATTATTTTAAATTATTCAGATCATTTATGATTATTGTTAAAAATGTGGTGATACATCATCATAATGTACTATTGTATTACATAGTCCAGCAAATTCACAGTTACAATATCTGATTATTGTTTATTGGGCTGGTAGGCCTATATTATTCTACTACGGTAATAAACATTGATATCGTAATCCTAATTATCATATTGAGGCATGCATAATAATATGTAGCGCATCTGAAATAATCTGAGATCCCGTCTCTGGTTCTAGGTTAGGGGTTTGTGCCTGGAGGAAGCGCAGTAATCAGTGCTGACTGAAGTTTCCTGTCTAACAGACTGGAGCTGTCTCCAGACAAGCGTTTGAGAGGAGAGAGAAAGGGAAGGTGAGAAAGAGAGGGTTGAGTGAAGTATGGACATGGCTGATGATATCCAAAGGTTCAAAGCTGATTTTTCTGCAACAGCTGACAAATCGGGAGTTTGGAAAGTTTAAAAACGTCTTTGGGGACTTTGTAAAGAGCCGAGCTGTAACTGTCAAACCTCTGTAAGCGCTCGGAAAGTTGCACCCGAGACAAAGACTGTTCTAGGGACTGCCCTTAGAGCTCGAACTTACATCTGCGCTGCACTGACAGGCGGAGGAACGGCACAGACTGAACTAGTGTCGCCGAAGGGGTTCGCTTTGAAAGGAGAGAAAAATTTATCGGACAAAGTCCTAAATCCACTTTTGCATCGAGAAATGCGCTAAAACTATTCCATGAAGGACTTTATGGAGACGAGAAGAAGAGTTGTGGTGTCTTCGAGACGCGAAAGTTAGATAAGAGGAGAGCCGAAGTGGAGTGGAGATCACCGGAGAGTGAGAGGAGAGTCTACCTGGGAAGGGGTCAGATAATGAATTAGCGAACACCGATTGACCTGTGTCCCACTCCCAGCCAACACTAAGTAAGTGGATTTGGGAGTTCTTGTCCAACTCCTTGCCGTTTGCTTTATTATAAATCGAGTTTGAACAGGACCCACAGGGTTGAGTCGGGCTGGCTTAGGGTGAGCATGCATGGACTCGTTAGGTAAACATAATGTGAAGATGCCTTCAGCTTAACACAGCTGTATACACTTGAGGACTTTGTCAACTTCATAACGTTTTCTAACATATTTAAATGTTTTAAAATAGCATAAGTCATTAAGAGTTTGATAACATTTCGATTTTATTATCATATCACCTTTGTAGGATGCACATATTGCAGATGCAATTGAGATAATATGCTATTGTAACTGTAAAGCCATTTCAGATTACTAAAAGTGCAGAAGCCCATTGAATATATAGACTTTTGTTGACCATGGTGAAATCAATTATGGCCAAGAAAGTTCTAGAATGAGTCCAGATAGTCATGACTCATGAGAAAGGAGAAGTGGAGATTTGTGTCACATGAGAGTACAATACATGAAATATGAATAGCCTATGTGAATGGCTGACTGGCTGTGCTATATATTGAGCTGTGACAGAGGCCTTGCGTGTGTTTTGCATGAGGAGTGTGAGGGTGCGGAGGCACAGCTGTCCCACAGAGATGGTCACGAACATGCAGCTGAGCTGGCACTCTCAAATCCCTCGAAGTTGGCCAACTTCTGAACTTTATACACTGTTAGGATTCTGAAACATTTTCAACATTCTGAAGAAAGGGTAATTTATGAGATGTAAATACTCAGTACCAACACTGCATGGTAATTTATGAGATGTAAATACTCAGTACCAACACTGCATGGTAATTTATGAGATGTAAATACTCAGTACCAACACTGCATGGTAATTTATGAGATGTAAATACTCAGTACCAACACTGCATGGTAATTTATGAGATGTAAATACTCAGTACCAACACTGCATGGTAATTTATGAGATGTAAATACTCAGTACCAACACTGCATGGTAATTTATGAGATGTAAATACTCAGTACAAACACTGCATGGTAATTTATGAGATGTAAATACTCAGTACCAACACTGCATGGTAATTTATGAGATGTAAATACTCAGTACCAACACTGCATGGTAATTTATGAGATGTAAATACTCAGTACCAACACTGCATGGTAATTTATGAGATGTAAATACTCAGTACAAACACTGCATGGTAATTTATGAGATGTAAATACTCAGTACAAACACTGCATGGTAATTTATGAGATGTAAATACTCAGTACAAACACTGCATGGTAATTTATGAGATGTAAATACTCAGTACAAACACTGCATGGTAATTTATGAGATGTAAATACTCAGTACAAACACTGCATGGTAATTTATGAGATGTAAATACTCAGTACCAACACTGCATGGTAATTTATGAGATGTAAATACTCAGTACAAACACTGCATGGTAATTTATGAGATGTAAATACTCAGTACAAACACTGCATGGTAATTTATGAGATGTAAATACTCAGTACCAACACTGCATGGTAATTTATGAGATGTAAATACTCAGTACCAACACTGCATGGTAATTTATGAGATGTAAATACTCAGTACAAACACTGCATGGTAATTTATGAGATGTAAATACTCAGTACCAACACTGCATGGTAATTTATGAGATGTAAATACTCAGTACCAACACTGCATGGTAATTTATGAGATGTAAATACTCAGTACCAACACTGCATGGTAATTTATGAGATGTAAATACTCAGTACCAACACTGCATGGTAATTTATGAGATGTAAATACTCAGTACAAACACTGCATGGTAATTTATGAGATGTAAATACTCAGTACCAACACTGCATGGTAATTTATGAGATGTAAATACTCAGTACAAACACTGCATGGTAATTTATGAGATGTAAATACTCAGTACCAACACTGCATGGTAATTTATGAGATGTAAATACTCAGTACCAACACTGCATGGTAATTTATGAGATGTAAATACTCAGTACCAACACTGCATGGTAATTTATGAGATGTAAATACTCAGTACAAACACTGCATGGTAATTCGATTTTTGGTTTGTTTGGTAGATTTTCTCTCCTTTTTCCGTTTCCATGCTGAGGGTGCTCTGCTGATTGGTGTACTGAGGGTGCTCTGCTGATTGGTGTACTGAGGGTGCTCTGCTGATTGGTGTACTGAGCATGATCTATGATTGGTGTACTGAGCATGATCTATGATTGGTGTGCTGAAGGTGCTCTGCTGATTGGTGTACTGAGCATGATCTATGATTGGTGTACTGAGGGTGCTCTACTGATTGGTGTACTGAGCATGATCTATGATTGGTGTACTGAGCATGATCTATGATTGGTGTACTGAGCATGATCTATGATTGGTGTGCTGAGCATGATCTCTGATTGCTGTACTGAGCATGATCTATGATTGGTGTGCTGAGGTTGCTCTGCTGATTGGTGTACTGAGCATGATCTATGATTGGTGTACTGAGCATGATCTATGATTGGTGTACTGAGCATGATCTATGATTGGTGTACTGAGCATGATCTATGATTGGTGTACTGAGCATGATCTATGATTGGTGTACTGAGCATGATCTATGATTGGTGTACTGAGGATGATCTATGATTGGTGTACTGAGCATGATCTATGATTGGTGTGCTGAGCATGATCTATGATTGGTGTACTGAGCATGATCTATGTTTGGTGTGCTGAGCATGATCTATGATTGGTGTGCTGAACATGATCTATGATTGGTGTGCTGAGGTTGCTCTGCTGATTGGTGTACTGAGCATGATCTATGATTGGTGTACTGAGCATGATCTATGATTGGTGTACTGAGCATGATCTATGATTGGTGTGCTGAGCATGATCTATGATTGGTGTACTGAGCATGATCTATGATTGGTGTGCTGAGCATGATCTATGATTGGTGTGCTGAGCATGATCTATGATTGGTGTACTGAGCATGATCTATGATTGGTGTACTGAGCATGACCTATGATTGGTGTACTGAGCATGATCTATGATTGGTGTACTGAGCATGATCTATGATTGGTGTACTGAGCATGATCTAATGTTTTTGTCTTGTAACACTAGAGACAAAACGTGCCATCTGAGAGTGGATGTAGGTTTTCTGACTATATCTCCATTTCTCTGTCTCAGGCTTGACTCCTGTTCCCCCAGCCCCAGTGAGCCATGCCAATGGATGTGGAGAGGAGCCCTCCTGTCAGCTCACCTGAGCCCCCTGATGATGGGGACCCATGTCCCCCCACTCTGCACCCCGACCCCCCCACGGACACCCCAGTCTCCACCCCCAGTCCAACCCCCACACCCACCACAGGTGAGTGATCTGTAGTGTCATTGACAGTACTCCAGGTCTAAGGGAAGGCAATGTCACTGCACGATGCTAAGCTCCTTTGAAAAGTGCCATCCTGTACATAAGGACAGAGCAGGAAATAAGGAGGCCCCATTCAAATACTATAAACATGTATCCTTCCTTGGAGTCTGAAAGAGAAGAGGACGCCACATCAGATAACTGAGATGCATTGTCAATTGTGCAGTAGTACATGCACATGCAATGTTTGCCTGTGTGTGTGTGTGTGATGAGTTGGAACATGCCTGTCTAAGTGGATGGGGGACGTGATTACCATCAACAGTGATTGTCTGGATGTTGAAAGGCCTCTGCTATGGTTTGGAGTGTGGTTGTGTGTGAGTATGCATGTGCATGTGTGTGTATATGGCATGCATTCATTGATGTGAGAGAGAGAAAAAGAGAGAGGGAGAGCGAGAGAGAAAAAGAGAGAGAAAAAGAGAGAGCGAGAAAGAGATACATACAATCACAAGAAGACTGAGAGAGAATAATCCCTGTCAGAGTGAGGGGCTGGTGGTTGAGTGTTGAAAGGGACTGGTGTGTGTATACTGTATGTGTGTATGTCTGTATTACACAGTCCTGTGTGGCTCACTTGGTAGAGCATGGCACTTGCGATGCCAGGGTTGTAGGTTTGATTCCCATGGGGGACCAGTATGAAAATGCATGTACTCACTACTGTAAGTCGCTCTGGATAAGAGAATTTAGCGACTGCTAAATTACGTGTATGTATTATGTGTGTTTAGTAATGAGAGAGAAGGCTTCTTCACTCATGTGATCCCTGAAAGGGGGATGGTTGTGTGTGTTGCCCTAAGCAATGTGTTTGTGCTCCTAGTGGAGTAGACATAGAGGCAGTCTGTACAGTAGGTGATATTGAAGATTCTCTCTTCCTTCCAGGACACCTAACTAAGCTCACTGTCAAACCCAACAGTAAGACTACTGTGTGCGCGTGCACACGAGTTGTGAGCTGCAGCATTATGGGTGATATAAGGGTCACCTGGGAATTTTGGGAATGGCGGTTCTCGTTGTCTTCTGAAGCGTGACAAAGAGTCTGATTGGTCATGGTGAGATTGATTGACAGGCGTGAGGGAGGAGGTGGGTGGGTGTCTGTGTGTGAAAGATTCTATGTTTTCATTGGCTAGAATTGTCTTCATTTGTTTCATCTCTATTTGCATCCAAAGTCTCCAGGAAGTCCTGTTAAGAGTACAGAGCTGTTTAAGATAGAGGGAGGTGTGGTTAGGAGTTAGGGAAGTGAAATGGGATGTCAAGTGGTTTGTTGCCATGGGAACCCACCACAAAAATCCTCTGTGGTGGGAGGAGACTTCTACAGGGCAAGTCTCGACCCAGAACATTAGGATCTAGATTTTAGAAGAACACAATAACATACGAACATGTGGATGCATGTGTGTCTGTCTACCACACACATGCACAAGCACACACATACCACACCACAACACACACCTCCGAAGCTTTGTGACTAATCATCAGAAATGTAAGTAGGCCAGCATTTCCCAAACTATGGGTCACGACCCTATGTGGGGTCGCCTGATTTGAAAATCGGGTCACGAGTGAGAATCAAAAAATCGAATACAAGTCGTGCTTGGTTCATAGACCCGTGTTATGTCAGAAACCTCAGGTAGCCGCTAGAAGTGGTTGTAATAAACAGAGTGGTTTCTATTTTCTTCCTACAAATGTGGCTCTATCCGCTGAACGGTTAAGCTACAAAATATTATGACCCCATCACTGAAAGATAAGACTCGCAGGAACTGAGAAAAAAATTACGAAATAAAAAGTTGGGTCACAAAGAAAAAGCCTCATGTGTCTTCTGTTTCCCTCAAGCTGCATAGGACTCATTAGAACAGAGAGGACAGGACCAGACACTAAATCAGACTGGGGCTAAAAGAACATCATCAATGATGATTTCACTTCAGATTGAAATACTGTCAAAAGTACTTTCAGACTGATTTGTAATATACTGTCATATTCCCAATTTAAAAAATAAACATTGGCCTTTATTTACATCACTTTGATTGCAAAATGTTTTGACATCAGAAATGGGTCGCGGCCCAAAACTGTGGGAACCCCTGAAGTAGGCCATAATATGATAATTAGTCATATTATTTAAGGTAATTAAGTTGTCTTGTGTTTAGTTTCAGTCTTCACCGAATGTGTTGTCCTCAACATGCAGTTCTCCCTAACCACTAGCTCCAGGTACAAGTTACCCGTAACCACCTAGAAAGGGGCGCGAAGGAGGTGGGTTGATTTGGGACGATGGGTATGAGTTTAGGTGGGTGAGGAAGAGGAGGGGATGAGAGTGGGGAATGAAGACTGGCTTCACTGCCACAGAGGGTAACAAGGACCTGCTTTCATCACTTACCTGCCCCCCACACCCTCCCAGAATACCAGACCAGCACTGGACCCGTATCAGAAGAGGAGTACACACAGACACAAGGCCTATTGAGTTCTGCTACCTGAGTTGGTACCACAGGGATGTGTGTTTGTGTGTCGAGAGTGGTTCTGACTTCTTATTTGGTCTAGCTTCATCAGCAGCAGTGCTGTGCTCTGCCCAAAAATGTATTTTCTCTCTCTGTGCATCTACCCAGAGGTCTGATGGCACAGGAGGTAATGTGCTTGCCCTGTACAGGTAACTGCATGATTTCTGGTTCCCCAGCTATTCCCCCTCTATCACTACATACCCGCGAATGTATGCGAATGTTGATAGAACTCTCCCTCTCTCTATCCCATTCTAAATACCACCAACTGTATCTCTTACCTCTCTCTCTCTCTCTCTCTCTCTCTCTCTCTCTCTCTCTCTCTCTCTCTCTCTCTCTCTCTCTCTCTCTCTCTCTCTCTCTCTCTCTCTCTCTCTCTCTCTCTCTCTCTCTCTCTCTCTCTCTCCCATTCTAAACACCATCAACTATCTCCCTTCTCCCTGTCTCTCTCTCACTCCCCCATTCCACCTCTATCTGTCTTTTTCTCCTCTCTATAACTCTTAAAACCATGTGTGTGTGTGTGTGTGTTTGTTTGTATGATGTGTAATTTGCTTTCTTTCACTGATGGAAAAAATGTTGGTGCAGTTTGAGGCATTTTTATGACAAAGTTGAACTATGAAAAAGCATGGGAATTTGTTTTCCCAACCTCTCCAACTCTAATACACATTTGGCCCTCACTGAACTGGCCTACTGTAGCTGCTGGCCTAGAGAATGCAGGAAAGCACGGATGCAGAGGCTGTACTGCTCCTTAACCATGGCTGGTCCTTGGAGTGAAGATAATCTAGACATTGTTCTCCCCTACTGGAGCTCTAGGGATGTGTTTATTCCTGAGCTGGTTGTCTCTTTACTTTCATTTCTATGGTTTGATGCTTTGCAGATGGTGGTCTTAATGTTCAGTGCTTTGCTGAGGGTGTCTGCAGTGTGTTTAGAGTAGGGATGTCAAACGTTCAGGATGCCGCACAGACTATGGAGGCTCTGGTCTAGAACGTGCAGTTAAATGCAGTTTGAGAGAATTTTTAAACTCTCTAAATGGTTAAATGAGAGAGAAATAGATGTCGTTTGTGAGTGGGCAACATATACTATCATCTTAAACTGTTTAATTATTTTGGCATATTAAATCATTTTATGTTGGGATAACTTCCCTGATGTGGACAGTTTGTGTTACAACCTTACGCAAGCTTGCACATCCTTTTGACTTCAGATTTGTGATTTTAGAATATAAGTGTATAGTCATCACGATGAGATAAGATTGATTGGTTGAAACAGATCAATATCTTTGGTTTTGTACTGTTGATTTTGTAACACGCTCTGGGGTGCACAGGACTTTTCTAACTTAAATGGCACAAACATTTTTGGGCGGCTCTCTATAAAACATTTGTTGGCCACATACCAATACACGGATTTGACAGTCAAACTATCACTTAAAGTAAATAGCAGCCAACTGTTGTCACTGTCGATATCCTATGCCGCATCGTGATTCGCTGAAGTTAACTAACAGAAAAGTGGTTTGATCCCTTTTCCGTGTTGTCAGCCTCCCAAAATCAGGTTATTCCAAGTTTCCGTGAGGCCTTTGAATAGTTTTAAACAGAGTTACACCCCAAACATTTGCCCCCTGTTCTATTGATTTCAGCGTGATATTCATGGAAGTGATTAACTTACCACATGATTCAAAATGCAACACTTCAAAATGTATCTAGCTGTTTTCTACAAATGTACTCAATCAGGTAAAAACTGCTGTGATTTATTTATTTAGATGATATACCAGAAATCACTGCCTATTTCAAATCAAATCAAATGTTATTGGTCATGCACATGTTTAGCAGATGTTCTTGCGGTTGTAGTGAAATGTTTGTGTTCCTAGCATTGCAGTAGTATGTATTCACAACAATACACACACATGTAAAAGAATGGAATTAAGAAATATATAAATATTAGATTGAGCAATGTCGTCGTGGCATTGACTAAAATACAGTAGAATAGAGTACAGTATATAATGTACATATGAGATGAGTAAAGCAGTATGTAAACATCATTAAAGTGACTAGTGTTCCATTATTAAAGTGGCCAGTGATTATAAGTCTATGTATATAGACTGGTCCCGTGTGGCTCAGTTGGTAGAGCATGGCGCTTGCAACGCCAGGGTTGTGGGTTCATTCCCCACGGGGGGACCAGGATGAATATGTATGAACTTTCCAATTTGTAAGTCGCTCTGGATAAGAGCGTCTGCTAAATGACTTAAATGTAAATGTAAATATAGGGCAGCAGCCTCTAAGGTGCAGGGTTGTGTAACCGGGTGGAAGCCGGCCAGTGATGGCTATTTAACAGTCTGGTGGCCTTGAGATAGAAGCTGTTTTTCAGTCTCTTGGTCCCAGCTTTGATGCACCTGAACTGACCTCGCCTTCTGGATGATAGCGGGGTGAACAAGCAGTGGCTCGGGTGGTTGTTGTCCTTGATGATCTTTTTAGCCTTCCTGTGACATCGGGTGCTGTAGGTGTCCTGGAGGGCAGGTAGTTTGCCCCCGGTGATGCGTTGGGCAGATCGCACCACCCTCTGGAGAGCCCTGCGGTTGCAGGTGGTGCAGTTGCCATACCAGGCGGTGATACAGTCCGACAGGATGCTCTCATCTGTAAAGGTTTGTGAGGGTTTTAGGGGCCAAGCCAAATTTCTTCAGCCTCCTGAGGTTGAAGAGGCTCTGTTGCACCTTCTTCACCACACTGTCTGTGTGCGTGGACCATTTCAAATCATCCGTGATGTGTACGCCGAGGAACTTGAAGCTTTCCACCTTCTCCACTGCGGTCCTGTCGATGTGGATAGGGGCGTGCTCCATCTGCTGTTTCCTGAAGTCCACGATCAGCTCCTTTGTTTTGTTGACGTTGAGTGAGAGGTTATTTTTCTGGCACCACACTCCCAGAGCCCTCACCTCCTCCCTGTAGGCTGTCTCGTCATTGTTGGTAATCAAGCCAACTACTGTTATGTCGTCTGCAAACTTGATGATTGAGTTGGAGGCGTGCGTGGCCACGCAGTCATGGGTGAACAGAGAGTACAGGAGGGGGCTGAGCACAAACACTTGTGGGGCCGCCGTGTGTTGAGGATCAGCGAAATGGAGGTGTTGTTTCCTACCTTCACCACCTGGGGCGGCCCATCAGGAAGTCCAGGACCCAGTTGCACAGGGCGGGGTTCAGACCCAGGGCACTGAGCTTAATGATGAGCTTGGAACGTACTATGGTGTTGAATGCTGAGCTATAGACAATGAACAGCATTCTTACATAGGTATTCCTCTTGTCCAGATGTGATAGGGCAGTGTGCAGTGCGATGGCAATTGCATCGTCTGTGGATCTATTGGGGCGGTAAGCAAATTGATGTGGGTCTATGGTGTCAGGTAAGGTAGAGGTGATATGATCCTTAACTAGCCTCTCAAAACACTGCATGATGACAGAAGTGCGATAGTAATTTAGTTTAGGTACCTTTGCTTTCTTTGGTGCAGGAACAATGGTGGACATCTTGAAGCAAGTGGGGACAGCAGACTGGGATAGGGAGAGATTCAATTTGAGGACGTGGTTAGGGATGCCGTCTGGGCCGGCAGCCTTGCGAGGGTTAACATGCTTAAATGTCTTACTCACGTCAGCCACGGAAAAGGAGAGTCCTTGGTAGCGCGCCGCGTCAGTGGCACTGTTTTATTCTCAAAGCCGGCGAAGAAGATGTTTAGCTTGTCTGGAAGTAAGACGTCGGTGTCTGCGATGTGGCTGGTCTTCCCTTTGTAGTCTGTGTCTGAGCCGTTGAATTGTGACTCCACTTTGTCTCTGTCCTGACGTTTTGCCTGTTTGATTGCCTTAATGAGGGAATAACTACACTGTTTGTATTCGGCCATATTCCCAGTCATCTTGCCATGGTTAAATGCGGTGGTTCCTGCTTTCAGTTTTGCGCGAATGCTGCCATCTATCCACAGTTTCTGGTTTGAGTAGGTTTTAATAGTCACAGTGGGTACAACATCTCCTATACACTTCCTGATGAACTCAGTCACCGTATCCGTGTATTCGTTAATGTTATTCTCATAGGCTACCAGGAACATATCCCAGTCCGCGTGATCAAAACGATCTTGAAACGTGGATTCCGATTGGTCAGACCAGCGTTTAATAGACCTTAGCACGAGTACTTCCTGTTTGAGTTTCTGCCTATAGGAAGTGAGGTGCAAAATTAAGTTGTGATCAGATTTGCCAAAGGGAGGGCAGGGGAGGACCTTGTAGGCATTTTGAAAAGTTGAGTAGCAGTGGTCCAATGTTTTTCCAGAGCGAGTACTACAGTAGTCAATGTGTTGGTCGAACTTCAGTAGCGTTTTCCTCAAATTTTCTTTGTTAAAATCCCCAGCTACAATAAATGCAACCTCAGGATATGCAGTTTCCATTTAACATAAAGTCCAGTGTAGTTCTTTGAGGGCCGTCATAGTATCGGCTTGAGGGGGAATATACACGGCTGTGACTATAGCCGAAGAGAAATATATTGGGAGGTAATACGGTCGGCATTTGATTGTGAGGTATTTTAGGTCAGGTGAACAAAAGGACTTGAGATTTTGTATGTTATCACAATCACACCATGAGTAGTTAATCATGAAACATACACCTCCGCCTTTCTTCTTCCCAGAAAGTTCTTTATTCCTGTCTGTGCAATGTACTGAGAATCCAGCTGGCTGTAGGGACGGGGACAGTACATCCATGAAAGCCATGTTTCCGTGAAACAGAGTATGTTACAATCCCTGATGTCTCTCTGGAAGGAGATCCTCGTCCTGAGTTCGTCTACTTTATTATACAGAGACTGAACATTAGCGAGTAATATACTCGGAAGCGGTGGATGGTGTGCACACCTCCTGAGTCGGACTAGAAGTCCACTCCGAATACCTCTTCACGTCCGGTGGTGTTTTGGAGCAGCCTCTGGAATAAGTTTAATTGCCCTGGGAGGTACGAACAAAGGATCCAATTCGGGAAAGTCGTATTCGTGGTCGTGATGCTGGTGAGTTACCGCCGGTCTGATATCCAAAAGTTATTTCCGGCTGTATGTAATAAGACAAAAAACATTCTGGCCTAATAATGTAAGAAATGACACATTTAAAAAAAAAATACTGCAAAGTTGCTTAGGAGCTAGAAGCAGAGCTGCCATATCTGTCGGCGCCATCTTAACCATTTAGAGCTGTGTTGATGTTGAATTTGGTAGTGGAGATAGTGTCTATGTTAGATGCTTTTCTAATGGTCTTGATGCTTCTCTGATGTTGTCTTTGTTTCTTTTTAACGTAGACAAACACTAGGCTGTTGACAACGTCTCCTGGCAATAGTCCAATATCTGGACAGCAAATTCAAATTGCATGAAAGCCAGGAGACCTAACACACAGACAGACACTCAATGTCTTCACAATGCTGACCTTTGAAACCTCGTTAGCATAAAATTCCTGTTGATTCTGGGTGGCAAACAGAGATGCATGATCTCACAAACGTGTGTGTGTGTGTTTCTAACGTTTTTTCCCAGAAGAAGTCTGAGACAAAGTAGCACAATTAAATTCCTCTTAGGCCTGTTTAACAGCAGACAGTTTCAGTCTTTAATTAGCTTAAACTTCTGCTTCATTCCCTAGAAGCAACAATAATGTGGCTTTCTGGACTCATTCCAGCATTCCTCTTAGAATGTGCTTTTCTCTCAAGTGTGTGTTTGACTCCTGGCTGGGTTTCAGGGCAGATTAGGCTGCGCTGTTTCTCTCTCTCTGTGTGTGTGTGTGTGGGGGGGGGGGGGGGGGGTCATTGAGGATATGCCACAGAGGACAGGAGCATATCTCCATGACTAATTGTTTTCCTTTTGTCTTTTTAATGTCTTAATTACCCCTGAACCAACCATCACACACACACACACTCACAGGCTCACATTTTTCAGAGGGGGGAAATGGATGTAACGCTATATAACAAAGCTTATTTGACTGGAGGTATTTGGGGTGATCATTGAACATATGGATGGGATGAGAGGCCATACAGTTGAAGTCAGAAGTTTACATACACTTAGGTTGGAGTCATTAAAACTTGTTTTTCTACCACTCCACAAATTTCGTGTTAACAAACTAGAGTTTAGGCAAGTCGGTTTGTGCATGACACAAGTCATTTTTCCAACAATTGTTTACGGACAGATTATTTCACTTAAAATTCACTGTATCACAATTCCAGTGGGTCAGAAGTTTACACACACTAAGTTGACTGTGCCTTTAAACATCTTAGAAAATTCCGGAAAATTATGTCATTGCTTTAGAAGCTTCTGATTGGCTAATTGACATCATTTGAGTCAATTGGAGGTGTACCTTTGGATGTATTTCAAAGCCTACCTTCAAACTCAGTGCCTCTTTGCTTGACATCCTGGAAAAATCAAAAGAAATCAGCCAAAACCTCAGAAAACAAATTGTAGACCTCCACAAGTCTGGTTCATCCTTGGGACCAATTTCCAAACGCCTGAAGGTACCACGTTCATCTGTACAAACAATAGTACGCAAGTATAAACACCATGGGACCACGCAGCCATCATACCGCTCAGGAAGGAGACGCTTTCTGTCCTAGAGATGAACGTACATTGGTGCGAAAAGTGTAAATCAATCCCAGAACAACAGCAAAGGACCTTGTGAAGATGCTGGAGGAAACAGGTACAAAAGTATCTATATCCACAGTAAAACGAGTCCTATATCGACATAACCTGAAAGTCCACTCAGCAAGGAAGAAGCCACTGCTCCAAAACCGCCATAAAAAAAGCCAGACTACGGTTTGCAACTGCACATGGGGACAAAGATCGTACTTTTTGGAGAAATGTCCTCTGGTCTGATGAAACAAAAATAGAACTGTTTGGCCATAATGACCATAATGGCCATAATGACATCTCAAGACATCAGTCAGGAATTTAAAGCTTGGTTGCAAATGGGTCTTCCAATTGGACAATGACCCCAAGCATACTTCTTAAATTGTGGCAAATATGCTAAAGGTCAACAAAGTCAAGGTATTGGAGTGGCCATCACGAAGCCCTGACCTCAATCCTATAGAACATTTGTGGGCAGAACTGAAAAAGCGAGAAAAAAAGAGCAAGAGCAAGAAAAAGAGCAAGGAGGCCTACAAACCTGACTCAGTTACACCAGCTCTGTCAGGAGGAATGGGCCAAAATTCACCCAACTTTTTGTGGGAAGCTTGTGGAAGGCTACCTGAAACGTTTGACCCAAGTTAAACAACTTAAAGGCAATGCTACCAAATACTAATTGAGTGTATGTAAACTTCTGACCCACTGGGAATGTGATGAAAGAAATAAAAACTGAAGTAAATCATTCTCTCTGCTATTATTCTGACATTTCACATTCTTAAAATAAAGTGGTGATCCTAACTGACCTAAGAAAGGGAATTTTTACTAGGATTAAATGCCAGGATATGTGAAAAACTGATTTGAAATGTATTTGGGTGAAGGATCTCTGCTCTGCGTGTCTATGGTATGGATGGCAGCTGGCTCGGGAACAGACATAGAGATCAGTGGAGGCTGCTGATGGGAGGACGGCTCAAAATAATTGTTGGAATGGAGTGAATGGAATGGTATCAACCACATAGAAACCACATCATTGATGTGTTTGATATCATTCCATTCACTCCATTCCAGCCATTATTATGAACCATCCTGCCCTCAGCAGCCTCCACTGATACATTTGCTTGAGGACTGAGCTTGAATGATGCCAGGACTTGTCACAGACACTGGAACTAGGACATTTGTGAATGGCCTATAAACTTCTCTTCTCTCAAAAGGAGAATACTCCATTGAGAGAGTGAATGTGGAGAGTGAATGGATGGACATATGTCAAATGACAGCCAGCGAGTGCACTACTTTTGACCATAGGGCTCCACTCTGGATCTGGTCAAAACTAGTGCACTACTGTGTATACAGAACAAGATGTCTTTAGAGATCTAGCCAGTGTGATGTTATGTTTCTGTCAAATCAAATCAAAGTTTATTGGTCATGTACACAGATTTGCAGATGTTGTCGCAGGTGCAGTGAAATGCTTGTGTTTCTAGCCCAGTAATATGCAAAACAATACACACATAATCAAAGACATTTAAAGAAACAAATCTAGAAATATCAGAATGAGCATTGTCAGAGTCCGGAATATAAATATATACAGTAGGGTTGGGTGGTATTCAGATTTTCATACCGTCATACCGTTTCTGTACCATACCGGGGTATACGGTATTATCGGAAATGCACACAAGGGGTGCAATTATTATTATCATTTTTTAAACAGGTATCTTGATCCAAGAGGAGATTGCATATCTCTGCTGTAACCAAGAAGCTTGATCTTAACATCTAGCCACTTAACTAGCAAGTTAGCAAACCTATCTTTTCTTGAATCCATCAATAGCCTAGGCGTAGGTGTGTGGAGACACACATAATGTACAATATGAGGAGGAAACTATAGTCCTAAAAAAGATTTCCAGTTTTACTGACTCACCAAATGATGCTCAGCTCACTCACCGCCAATGGCCGATGCACTCGTGCCAAAAGCTTTGTAAACAATGCTGTTCGCTCAATAGGCCTATTTGGAAGTTGATAGAAACTTCCCAGAAAAGTGGAGGCTGTTATAACAGCAAAGGGGGGACCACCTCCATATTAATGTCCATGATTTTGGAATGAGATGTTAGATGAGCAGGTGTCCACATACCTTTGGTCATGCAAATGGATCCTGTTGAAAAGAGAAGACTTATCTGTTCGCTCAATAGGCCTATTTGGAAGTTGATAGAAACCGTGGTATACGGTATTATCGGAAATGCACACAAGGGGTGCAATTATTATTATGTCTGTAGGCTACTTAGTAGCCTACAGACAGATTAGTCTTCTCTTTTCAACAGGATCCATTTGCATGACCAAAGGTATGTGGACACCTGCTCGTCTAACATCTCATTCCAAAATCATGGACATTAATATGGAGGTGGTCCCCCCTTTGCTGTTATAACAGCCTCCACTTTTCTGGGAAGGCTTGCCACTAGATATTGTAACATTGCTGCGGGACCTTGCTTCCATTCAGCCACAAGAGCTTTAGTGAGGTCGGGCACTGATGTTGGACGATTAGGCCTGGCTCGCAGTCAATATTCCAATTCACCCCAAAGGTGTTTGATGGGGTTGAGGTCAGGACTCTGTGCAGGCCAGTCAGGTTCTCCCACACTGATCTCGACAAACAATGTCTGTATGGACATCGCTTTGTACACGGGGGCATTGTTATGCTGAAACAGGAAAGGGCCTTCCCCAAACTGAGTTGGAAGCACGGAATCGTCTAGAATGTCATTGTATGCTGTGGTGTTGAGATGTTCCTTTACTGGAACTAAGGGGCCTAGCCTGAACCATGAAAAACAGCCCCAGACCATTATCCCTCCTCCACCAAACTTTACAGTTGGCACTATGCATTCGGGCAAGTAGCGTTCTCCTGGTGTCCGCCAAACCCGGATTCATCCGTCGGACTGCCAGATGGTGAAGCGTGGTTAATCACTCCAGAGAACGCATTTCCACTGCTCCAGAGTCCAATCGCTTTACACCACTCCAGCCGACGCTTGGCATTGTGCATGGTGATCTTAACTTGTGTGCAGCTGCTCGGCCATGGAAACCCATTTCATGAAGCTCCAGATGAACAGTTCTTGTGCTGACTTTGCTTCCAGAGGCAGTTTGGAACTCGGTAGCGAGTGATGCAAACGAGAACAGATGATTTTTACGCGCTACACGCTTCAGCACTCGGTGGGCCAGTTCTTTGAGTTTGTGTGGCCTACCTTCACAGTAACAGCACTTACAGTTGACCGGGGCAGCTGTAGTAGGGAAGAAATTTGATGAACTGACTTGTTGGAAAGGTGGCATCCTATGACGGTGCCATGTTGAAAGTCACTGAGCTCCTCAGTAAGGCCATTCTACTGCCAATGTTTGTCTATGGAGATTGCATGGCTGTGTGTTCGTTTTTATACACCTGTATTTATTTTTTATTTTTTTAAACAGCATTGTTGGTTAAGTAAGCATTTTACTGTAAGGTCTACCTACGCCTGTTGTATTTGGCGCATGTGACAAATACAATTTGATTTGATTTGAAATAGCCAAATCCACTATTGCGAAAGTCCTGTTTTGGCTGCATGCTGTTTACTGACAGATTTGCTGTGTGTTCCCGACTGTAGGCATGCCTTGTGATTGGGCTACACACAATCTACAGCTAGGCTATTAAAAAATATATAACCTATAGATCCTCTGTGGCAAAATGATAGGCCTACTCCTGGTGCAGTATTCAGCATTATTTCATTTCTTTCTGAACAGACAGCAGTAATTCTATTACTTATTTATCAGGTGTGCTGCTCCCCCCAGCACCCTTTCGGGGCTACGATTCTATAAGGAAATAAATGATGAAGTGCAACGCTGCAGAGATGAGAGTTGCAGGCTCATGTTTATCAGAGCAGAGAGAGGGAAAGTGAATCTCATTCTTGTTCTGTGAGAGATACAGATGTACTTCTCTCTCACGCCACAGCAATGGCCACGCTTTGGTCTATATAGGCTACAATGTTGCGCAAACTATAAATCCGGGCTGGCCCAAAACAAATACATTCTTAGAATATCATGCACATTTTCACATTACGTTTTTTAGGGGGCAGCCAGGAGAATTAACGATGAGTCAACTTCAATTAACTCTGATTGCTTTTATTTTAACTTTTACATTGCGAACAGTGAAAAGGATTTTTCATGCCACTAGAGGTACCAGATAAGGGCAAATGGGTTCCGTAACGAAACAGTCCAAAACTGAGAGTTGCCAGATCCTGTTCCGGCAGGATCCAGCTCAAATTAAGGACTGTATATAGGATTAGCCATTTCTAGAATACAGTATTTAGATATACAGTGGGTGAAACAGTATGTAAACATTATTAAAGTGGCCAGTGTTCAATAACTCTATATACATAGGGCAGCAGTCTCTAATGTGCAGGGTAGAGTAGCCGGCTATTACCAGTGACTAAGGTTCCGGGCAGGGTACGGGTGAAGGCCGGCTAGTGGTGACTGTTTAACAATCTGATGGCCTGGAGATAGAAGCTGTTAATCAGTCTATCTTTCCTAGCTTTGATGCACCTGTACTGTCTTCGCCTTCTAGATGTTAGCGGGGTGAACAGGCCGTGGCCTGGGTGGCTGTCCTTGAGGCTCATCTTGGCCTTCCTGTGACAGTGGGGGCTGTAGATGTCCTGCAGGGAAGGCAGTATTCAGCCGGTGATGCGTTGGGCTGACCGCACCACCATCTGGAGAGCCCTGCGCTTTCGGACGGTGCAAATGCCTTTCCAGGCGGTGATACAGCCTGACAGGATGCTCTCAATGGTGCATCTGTAGAAATTCATGAGAGTCTTAGGGGCCAAGCCACATTTATTCAGCCCCCTGAGGTTGTTTCACCTTCTTCACCACACTGTCTGTGTGATAGGACCATTTCAGGTGGTCAGTGAAGGCTGAGCTGTAGTCAATGACCCTCTCCACTGCGACCCCGTCGGGGTGATTTGTTGAAGTTGAGGGAGAGGTTATTTTCTGCCTGTAGGTTGTCTTGTCGTTGTTGGTAATCAGGCCTACCACTGTTGTATCATCAGCAAAGTTGATGATTGAGTTGGAGGCGTGTGTGGCCACAGCTGAGCAAGCACCCCTGTGGGGGCCCCATGTTGAGGATCAGTGTAATAGAGGAGTTGCCTACCTTCACCACTTAGCTTTGGCCCTTCAGGTAGTCCAGGACCCAGGTGCACAGGGAAGGGTTCAGACCCAGGGCCCTGAGCTCAATGATGATCTTGGAGGGACTATGGTGTTGAAGTCTGAGCTGTAGTCAATGAACAGTATTCTTACATACTGGAAGCATGTCTCTTGTCCAGGTGGGATAACCCAGACGATGCTGGGCCAATTGTGCGCCGCCCCATGGGTCTCCCGGTCACGGTCGGCTGCGACAGAGCCTGGACTCGAACCCAGAATCTTTAGTGGCACAGTTAGCACTGCGAGTCAACCTGTTATTAAATCCAAGGCTTCACATACTTTTTCCAACCTGCACTGTGAATGTTTACACGGTGCGTTCAATAAAGACATGAACAATTATAATTGTTTGTGTGTTATTAGTGTAAGCAGACTGTGTATGTCTATTGTTGTGACTTAGAGGAAGATCAGATAACATTTTATGACTAATTTATGCAGAAATCCAGATAATTCTGAAGGGTTCACATACTTTTTCTTCCCACTGTACGTCTCGTGTCTGAGCCGTTGAATTGTCTCTGCAATATGATTGTGCCTCTTTGATTGCCTTAGAGGTCATAGCTGGTCTGTTTGTACATGTTCCCAGTCAACTTGCCATGGCTAAATGCGGTGGTTCGAGCTTTCAGTTTTGAGCGAATCCTGCCATCTATCCACAGTTTGTGGTTTGGATAAGTTCTAATTGTCACAGTGTGAACAACATCCTCTATGCACTTCCTGATGAACCTCGTCACCAAGTCAGTGTAGACGTCAATACTATTCTCAGAGGCGACCCGGAACATTTCCCGCTCCGCGTGATCAAAACAATCTTGGAGCATTGATTCCGATTGGTCCAACCATTGTTGAACAGTCCTTACCACGGCTGCTTTCTGTTTAAGTTTCTGTCTATAGGTGAGACCTGATCAAAGACATTGAGGTAGAGCCCTACACAGTGAGTGGGCTGGAAAGTTCTGCCCCTCTGATGAAAGTTTGTCTTTACACAAACTACTTTGGGTCTTTACACATCTCTACTTCTCTAGACACTGTTCGGGTGGAACACATCCCCCTGTCTACTGTCAGTCAGACACATACACATGCAGACAGCAGTGATATCCTCTGTGTAGAGTGACTTCAGAGGGGGCATTAGTGAAGGCTGAATAGACAGAGACCGAGACGGAGCGGGTTTAGGGAGTTTCAAAGACTCCAGGTAAAGCCTCCGTGACTCTTTTCTCTTTCTCCTACCATACCCCCCTCTCCAGTACTAATACCAGGCTCCAGGCCCAGTCTCTTTCATGCTGTGCTCTCTCAGAGTCTTCCAGTAAATAAAGAACACTCAGCAGAGCACAGGAGAGAGTTGTGAGGAGAGGAAGGCTAGGGCTAAGATGGCAGCCAAGGTGAAAGAGTTTGCCCAACTGTAGACTTTAGAACTGGGTACCATATTGCTGCCTCTGAAGATTCCTCCTGTCTCTCCCTGCTAATGCAAACTACAACTTAACAGTAGTCTCTCTCTATCCAGCCCTAATCAGTCTAGATCTCTCATAGTGTCAGATTAATCGCGGTTCTCTCCCAGTCGGCCAAACATGACATATCACAGGCTCATTGGCAGGCTCATTATAACAGCTTGTATGCTGTTATGTAAGTTTCTATACTACTATCATTCATATGTTAATGCTTTATTAGCCAACACTAGCGTTGTGTTGACAAGGTGACATTCCTTTGTTTACCAAATCTAGGGGAGAGTACACATAGACACAGTATAGCCACACGCACACGCAGGCGTGCATGCATACATGGACACACACATACACACACGTCACCAACAAACTCACCAACACATGTGTACACACAGCCTGCTCAATCATTGCTTTATTACTATGTTCAGATTTGAATTAGAGGCTCATCATTCTCAGATTTAAAAAATTGCTCCACAGTTTGGTGGTTGAGGCGTTTGGCATGAGTGCCAGCATAGGATTGGCTTTATCCACGTTTGATATTCGGTTCAGATTTGTTTGGTCCAATGGTGGTGGTTTACTAAGGGCAGACAAGGGCTTGGAGGCACAATCCTATTGGTTTGAAAGAACAATAGAAAGAATGATAGATAAAACAATTGACAGACGGACGGACGGAGAGAATGATACAATGATAGACTGATAGACTGATCCATGGGTTAAACTTCTCTGTCACTGCGACGGATTTCCATCATATGGATACTGGAGAGGTCGTTTTTGAGACCAGCCTGAATCTAGCTACTATTGTTAATTAGTATTTTCCTGTAACTATTTATAGACATTGGTGTATGAGTGGCCCAAAGCCTAATGTTTTTCCAATGCATTATTATAAAAAGTGACTTGTTAGATATTAGATTATGTATTGTATATTTGGAGGATGCATTATTGACATGTGTGTCTGTTCCAGGAGCGCACACATGAACACACCTGTATGTCGTTACCCTTAACGAGTTCACAATAAAGAAGCTTACCTTCAGAGGAGACGCTAACAATACTGACGAAGGGCGAAACGTTTGTCGATCTACCTACCCCTGAATGAAATGAATACTATAACGAAACCTTGAATTTCCTTTTTGGGTGCAGACCAGCTACACAATTCTGGAATTCCATTACATTTTGGTCGACACACCTATTCTGAGCATAGTGGTCACACAAACGTTCATAACCTAATACAGAAGCGTGCCTGTTCTACGAAATATATTCCCAAATAAATTATTATTTTCATTGTTACGCTGTGTGAACTGAACTGACATGGATGATTGTTGCTGACAGCGCTGATGTTCAGATTAAAGAAATGAGACAGTCTATAATGTGCACCACTGTGGCGCTCAACTCAAACAACGGTGTGTAGCCTACTGGTGTAACGGCAGCATTAGCAGGGATCGGACCAAGACGCAGCGTAGTTAGTGTCCATGATTTAATAATAAACAACTGAACATGAACACAATACAAAATAACACGTGCCAAAACCGAAACAGTCCTATCCGGTGCAATGAACACAAAGACAGAAAACAACCACCCACAAACCCCAACACAAAACAAGCTACCTAAATATGGTTCCCAATCAGAGACAATGACTATCACCTGCCTCTGATTGAGAACCATATCAGGCCATACATAGAAACGGACAAACTAGACACACAACATAGAATGCCCACCCAGCTCACGTCCTGACCAACACTAAAACAAGGAAAACACAAAAGAACTATGGTCAGAACGTGACAACTGGCAAAGTCATTCAAAGCCTATACTTTATCACTCAAGATGTAACTTTTCAGTGCTGCTATTTTTGCCGTGTAATGTTGTTATTAAAACTAAATCAGACAACCCCATAGTAGAATAGTTAACCTATTTACCTAGTCTGCTTGTTGTGGTGTGTTCTGTGCGAGATAAATATTAATCTCGAGGCGCATTCAAGTTAATAGAGCCATAGGGAGGGGAATACCAGCTTTCCATTGCTACCCCGCTTATTTCCATACTCCTGTAGATTGTGTGTGTGGCATCACTTTAAAGATGCAGCTACAACAAGAGTTTCAAGCATGGTTTTGGCTGCGCAACAGAGCTCTTAAAGGGGCAATGGCATCTTCTTAAAAAGGGCAATGACATATTATTTATAATACCAGCAATCAGGATGTTGTGTCCAATGGGGTAAATGCAGATACCTCATTTATCTCTGCTGCTTGTTTTGTCCTTGATGAAGTACTGTAGCATTTCCTATCTGCTAAGTTTGATGAGACGTCGATACAACTACAAAACTGCCCATTCAGAACTCGGCTGAGGAGCCTGATGATCTAACAGTATAATTCCAGTTTGACATTTACATTTAAGTCATTTAGCAGACGCTCTTATCCAGAGCGACTTACAAATTGGAAAGTTCATACATATTCATCCTGGTCCCCCCGTGGGGAATGAACCCAAATTGGAAAGTTCATACATATTCATCCTGGTCCCCCCGTGGGGAATGAACCCACAACCCTGGCGTTGCAAGCGCCATGCTCTACCAACTGAGCCACACGGGACCACATTATGTGGTATTGTGTGTAGGCCAGTGACACAAAATCTCAATTTAATCCATTTTAAATTCAGGCTGTAACACAACAAAATGTGGAAAGAGTCAAGGGGTGTGAATACTTTCTGAAGGCACTTTATCCGCCTCACTCTCAGAGAAATAAGTAGTACTGCCAGGCTTTACACAGTCAAATGTAACAAAAAACAAAACATTTTATCGAGAAATGTACAAATCATACACGTGTAAAACATTTACTTTTTACATTTTAGTCATTTAGCAGATGCTCTTATCCAGAACGACTTACATTTTGTGCATTCATCTTAAAATAACTAGGTGAGACAACCACATATCACTGTCAATATACTATCGTCCCGTAGCACCCACATCTATAACCATGAAATGCTTTGAAAGGCTGGTCATGGCACACCTCAACACCATCCAATTCGCATACTGCCCCAACAGATCGACAGATGAAGCAATCTCTATTGCAATCCACACTGCTCTCTCCCACCTGGACAAGAGGAATGTTTATGTGAGAATGTTGTTCTTTGACTACAGCTCAGCATACAACACCATAGTCCTCTCCAAGTTCATCACCAAGCTCGGGACCCTGCGACTGAATACCTTCCTCTGCAACTGGATCCTGGACTTTCTGACGGGCCGCCACCAGGTGGTGAGGGTAGGCAACACCATCTCTGCCATGCTGACCGTCAACATGGGGGGCCCTTACGTGCGTGCTTAGTCTCCTCCTGTACTCCCTGTTCACCCACGACTGCGTGGCCACGCACGACTCCAACGCCATCATCAAGTTTGCTGACGACACGACAGCGGTAGGCCTGATCACCGACGATGATGAGACAGCATATAGGGAGGAGGTCAGAGAACTGTCAGTGTGGTGCCAGGACAACAACCTCTCCCTCAACAAGACAAAGGAGCTGATTGTGGACTACAGGAAATAAAAGGGCGAGCACGCCGCTATCCACATTGACAGGGCTGTAGTGGAGTGGGTCGAAAGCATCAAGTTCCTCAGTGTCCACATCACCAAGGACTTAACATGATCCTCTCACACCAGCACAGTGGTGAATAAGGGACGACAGAGCCTCTTCCTCCTCAGGAGATTGAAAAGATTTGGCATGGCTTGGTATGATAACTGAACCACCTTAGATCGCATGGCGCTACAGGGGGTGGTGCGGACGGCCCACTACATCACTGGGGCCGAGCTCCCTGCCATCCAGGACCTCTATACCAGGCGGTGTCAGAGGAAAGCTTGGAAAATTGTCAAAGACCCTAGCCACCCAAGCCAGAGACTGTTCACTCTATTACCACACGGTAAGCGGTACCGGAGTGCCAAGTCTGGGACCAAAAGGCATTTGAACAGCTTCTACCCCCAGGCCATAAGACACCTGAACAGCTTCTACCCCCAGGCCATAAGACACCTGAACAGCTTCTACCCCCAGGCCATAAGACACCTGAACAGCTTCTACCCCCAGGCCATAAGACACCTGAACAGCTTCTACCCCCAGACCATAAGACACCTGAACAGCTTCTACCCCCAGGCCATAAGACACCTGAACAGCTTCTACCCCCAGGCCATAAGACACCTGAACAGCTTCTACCCCCAGTCCATAAGACACCTGAACAGCTTCTACCCCCAGGCCATAAGACACCTGAACAGCTTCTACCCCCAGGCCATAAGACACCTGAACAGCTTCTACCCTCAGACCATAAGACACCTGAACAGCTTCTACCCCCAGGCCATAAGACACCTGAACAGCTTCTACCCCCAGGCCATAAGACACCTGAACAGTTCATCAAATGGCCACCTGGACTATTGAATTACATTTTTACTCACACTGACTCTATGCACACTGACTGGACTCTACCCACACACTCACACATACTGCACTGACACTCCAACACATAAACACAGACACTACATTCACTCACACATGCATATTGACGCTACACACACACTCACGCACATACACACTTTAACACTCTTCACACACGCTGCTGCTACTCTGTTTATTATCTATCCTGATTACCTAGTCACTTTTACCCCTACCTACATATACATATTACCTCAATTATGTCAACTACAGTACCTCGTACCCCTGCACATTTACTTAGTACCGGTACTCCTTGTATATAGCCTCATTATTGTTATTTTATTGTGTTACTATTTTAAATTTTTGGGGGTGGAAATGTTCTTACTTTTTAACTCTGCATTGTAGAGAAAGGGTTCGAAAAGTAAGTATTTCATGGTAAATTCTACACCAGCGCATGTGACGAATACAATTTTATTTTATTTGACACACACACAAACACACACAGAGCCTCTTCATCAGAGCAAGACCACTTTTCCTAGTTACCCTAGCATGTTGTTTGGATGGCTTTGATATTTTCTTTGATATATATACTGCAACCTGTGGTTACGGACAAAGGCACCCATCATTTCTGTAAAAGCGGAACTTTACAGTAGTCTTAAAGATGGCTTATAGAGCACTCTCAACGGCAGTTTGATGGATTTTAAATACGCTGTTAAAAAAGTTGAAAATAACAGCTAGCAAGACACCTTGTTTTTTTTACAAACCACAGAGAAACAACTGTAGTCTGTACTAGACTACTCAGAATTGGGTTGTTTAAAGATACAACCCTCTGTTCGCTCTACCCACAAACACATACTCTGAGTAGCTGTTTTAACAGCATCTGTCTAACTCTAATGTAGTCCAATGTGTTTCACCTTTCCTGTGTGTTTCTGATCAGAATAGGAGTGTTAGGGTCCAGATGAGAGAGAGGGCAACAAGACCTGCTCCATGGAAGTTTGGGTGTGTGGATTGTGTCTCATGTGAGAACTAGAGCAGTGAATGGTGAATAGAGCTACAGTAGGTCAGAACTGCTGCTGTGCTGTGGTCACACTTAGCAGGCAGAGTCTGACTGGTTAGGGAATTAAAAAGTATATATCTGACCCCCCCACGATATGGCACTGAGGGAGAGAGAGGAGGAGGAAGAGGGAGAAAGTGAGAAACCGAACTGAGGGGTGGGGGGGGGGGGACCAGACAGGACAGGAAAGAGAGGACGGGTAGAGAATAGAAGGACAGCGGTTAGAGTAAATAAGCAGGGAAGGGGTGGTTGAGGCCTTTCACTGTGTGTGTGTGTGTGTGTGTGTGTGTGTGTGTGTGTGTGTGTGTGTGTGTGTGTGTGTGTGTGTGTGTGTGTGTGTGTGTGTGTGTGTGTGTGTGTGTGTGTGTGTGTGTGTGTGTGTGTGTGTGTGTGTGTGTGTGTGTGTGTGTGTGTCTGTCTGTCTGTCTGTCTGTCTGTCTGTCTGTCTGTCTGTCTGTCTGTCTGTCTGTCTGTCTGTCTGTGTGTGTCTGTGTCTGTGTCTGTGTCTGTGTCTGTGTCTGTGTCTGTGTGTGTGTGTGTGTGTGTGTGTGTGTGTGTGTGTGTGTGTGTGCCTGTCTCTCAGATGGCAGATCAAACCCAGCTGTCTCCCATTTGCCCAGGAATGAGTCTGCACCTCTCAGAGGCGTGTGTGTGTGTAGTCCTGCATAATTACAGCTTCATCATAGACCGCCTGGCTCCAGTAAGGACATATAAAACACGTAAACTCACATACATTTAATGCAGTGTGTGTGTCCTCACATACACAAACACTGCAGGTTTCACAGGCATGCACATAGACCCCTAAACAGTCCCACCGGGTTGGATTTTACTGTCTCCAGATGCACACACACACACAATGATGCTCTCACTCAGTGTGTTTGAGCCAGATGAGTAATTCTACAGTCTGTGTTCCATCCAGTGAATAGCTTGGAGACATCAGTAGACCAGGCGTAGGCAACCCTGGTCCTGGAGGGCCGCAGGCACTTCATGTTCTTCATTTAACCGACCTGGACAACCAGGTGTGTTGAATTTAGGCATTCACTGAACCGATCAATTAGCTGTGGAGCCTAGTTGTCCATGTGTTTGTTTGTTATATGTGGTAGTCTTAAGCCGTGTTCACATTGGCAATTTGAAGCGACTCAAATCCCCCCAAAAATGCATATCTGATTCGAATCTGTTCTTTTTCCTGGAGTATGAACAGCCAAAAAGCACATGTGATCGTATATTGCAAGCCACATTTCAAAACATCTTCATAGCTGGTTTGAAGTCAGATACCAATCTGATTCCTGGCTATGTGACTTGTGTCTGAATGGTCAAATCTGATTTATTTGCTTTCAAGTGGTTTTTAGACTGTTAGGGCTTAGCAGTTAAAAGTGTTGGGCCAGTAACCGAAAGGTCACTAGTTCAAATCCCCGAGCCAACTAGGGGAAAATGTGTCAATGTGTCCTTGAGCAAGGCACTGAACTCTAATTGCTCCTATAAGTTGATCTGGGTAAGAGCCTCTGCTAAATGACTTAAATGTACATTTGGCATATCTTGTTGCTTGCTAGCTACCTTGACAGTTTGACAAGAACATGTGGTAACTTGTTGATTGTTTAAAGACAAATGAGTGAATGTGCTAGAAAGCAAAATGGCTACCTAACTGTCTAGTTGTCTGCTGTGGCTAGCCAAAAAGGACTTGTTTTTAAAGTTGGATCATCTTATCCTTTGAGGCTTTAAAAGTGTTCTCACACTATGATTTTGTAAATTCATCCATGGCAGGTATTGCTGTCACCTTAGCCTGCTACATCATCAATCAGACTACACCACTGCGCACACACCCGTTGTTACTATGACAACTAGAGTAGCCATGTCAGCAAATGACTGATGTCTAAACATGCACAAATCCGATTTGGTCATTTGTAACTTGCTGTTAGGACAGTCAATGTTCCAAAACGGATTTGAAAAACAAAACTGATTTGAGCGTTAAGGCCTCCAGTGTGAACCAGGCTTAAGAGCACTGTACATTGGCAACTCTACCAAAGGCCAAACAAGCAGCTCAGTCAGTAACAACATATTGCCGTTTCAGTTGTTCTCAGCAACTTGAGGAGACATTCATTAACTTCAGAACAATTCAAGTATAACAGTTCATAGCTTTTTTTTTTTGTCATACGGGTTTTGTGAATGTGTGTGTCCTTCCTCTCTCTCTCTCTGACAACACCTAGCAAGACCATTATCTGGGAGAGACACATATATCCGCACAAATTGTATGCACATGTGTACACACTCACTCACTCACACACACACACACACACACACACACACACACACACACACACACACACACACACACACACACACACACACACACTCACCCACTCACTCACTCACTCACTCACTCACTCACTCACTCACTCACTCACTCACTCACTCACTGAATCACTCACTCACTCACTCACTCACTCACTCACTCACTCACTCACTCACTCACTCACTCACTCACTCACTCACACACACACACACACACACACACACACACACACACACACACACACACACACACACACACACGCACACGCACACGCACACGCACACTAAATGTTTGGGTTCCACTGGTGTTGTGAGTCACACTGTCTCGACCCTGAATGAACACACACAGCCCCAAGAAATAGGTCAGATACACACTCACATACACACATACACACGCACACACACTCACATACACACGCCTCTGAATTGAATTGTCAACAGAGGGAGTTAAGTGGGCTAGGTTCCGAATTGCTGCAGAACAGGTGTCTACACGCAACACGCCACATGCTACAACCAAATGAAACACCTCTCTCTACTCTCCTACATTTGAGTATTTTTGGTCTGTTTGGTGGTAACTGTGATTTTTCGGGAGTCGCTATGACTACTGTAGGGAGGTGAGTCTGGCAGTATAGTTTTTGGCAGTCTCTCTTGGGCATCTGTGTGATGTATGAACCATGTATGAGTGATGTTTGAGTTGTCATCATAGTTGATGTACAAATAGTGTTAAACCTTTACCTGAGCTAACAGATTATAGTCAGAAGTGTTGGATTCTGGGGGTCACTACACACATAATCACACTGCAGTCAGGCCAGGGGGCCTCTCTTCTCTTCCACCTCGGTGCATGCGGGAAAGCAACCTGAGCTACTTCCTGACAGTAACTCTTGGTTTCTGAGTTACCGCAAAATAACCACAGAATCTGTAATGATGGTGTGTTTGAGAAGCTGTGTCAGAGAGAGATTGGGTAATGCTAAGAGAGGGACTGGATTTAGGGTTATGGGAAGTTGGGGCGGGTAGTATTGAAATCCTTATGAAACAGGTTTCTGTGTGTGTGTCTGGGGTGTCTGGGTCTGGGGTGTGTGTGTCTGGGGTGTCTGGGTCTGGGGTGTCTGGGTCTGGGGTGTCTGGGTCTGGGGTGTCTGGATCTGGGGTGTCTGGGTCTGGGGTGTCTGGGTCTGGGGTGCCTGGGTCTGGGGTGTCTGGGTCTGGGGTGTGTGGGTCTAGGGTGTCTGGGTCTGGGTCTGGGGTGTCTGGGTCTGGGGTGTCTGGGTCTGGGGTGTGTGGGTCTTCTCTCTTTTATTTTATGTCCTCCATAAAACCAGCTCCTTACCCTGTGCTGCTGCCCAGCTCCATACCCTGTGCTGCTGCCTATATCTCCCTCATCCCCTATACCTCCCTCCATCCCCTATACCTCCCTCCTTCAATCCCCTATACCTCCCTCCATCCCCTATACCCCCCTCATCCCCCATACCTCTATCATCCCCCTATACCTCCCTCCATCCCCTATATCTCCCTCCTTCAATCCCCTATACCTCCCTCCATCCCCTATACCCCCCTCATCCCCCATACCTCTATCATCCCCATATACCTCCTCCATCCCCTATACCTCCCTCGTTCAATCCCCTATACCTCCCTCCATCCCCTATACCTCTCTCCATCCCCCTATAGCTCCCTCCATCCCCTGTACCTCCCTTCTTCCATCCCCCTATACCTCCCTCGTTCAATCCCCTATACCTCCCTCGTTCAATCCCCTATACCTCCCTCCATCCCCTATACCCCCCTCATCCCCCATACCTCTATCATCCCCATATACCTCCTCCATCCCCTATACCTCCCTCGTTCAATCCCCTATACCTCCCTCCATCCCCTATACCTCTCTCCATCCCCCTATAGCTCCCTCCATCCCCTGTACCTCCCTTCTTCCATCCCCCTATACCTGCATCCACCCCCCTATAGCTCCCTCTATCCCCTATACCTCCCTCATCCCCCTATACCTCCCTGCACCCCCTATACCTCCCTCATCCCCCCCTATAGCTCCCTCCATCCCCTGTACCTCCCTCCTTCCATCCCTCTATACCTCCCTGCACCCCCTATACCTCCCTCATCCCCCCTATAGCTCCCTCCATCCCCTGTACCTCCCTCCCTCCATCCCCCTATACCTCCCTGCATCCCCTATACCTCTCTCCATCCCCCCTATAGCTCCCTCCATCCCCTGTACCTCCCTCCCTCCATCCCTCTATACCTCCCTGCACCCCCTATACCTCCCTCCACCCCCCTATAGCTCCCTCCATCCCCTGTACCTCCCTCCCTCCATCCCCCTATACCTCCCTGCACCCCTATACCTCCCTCATCCCCCCTATAGCTCCCTCCATCCCCTGTACCTCCCTCCCTCCATCCCCCTATACCTCCCTGCACCCCCTATACCTCCCTCATCCCCCTATAGCTCCCTCCATCCCCTGTACCTCCCTCCCTCCATCCCCCTATACCTCCCTGCACCCCCTATACCTCCCTCATCCCCCTATAGCTCCCTCCATCCCCTGTACCTCCCTCCTTCCAACCCTCCTCCCGCTCCAGTTAAATGTTGCCCGTAGGTACAGCGTTCCCTCCCCCAATCCCAACCTTAATCATTAGAGAGACAATGTAAAACTGACCTAAGATCAGCATCTGCAAGCAACTTCATCCAACTCTACCTTCCTCCCTCCCTCTCATCCTCCTTTCCTCCCTCCCTTCATCCTTCCTTCCTTCCCTCCCTCCTTTCCCCCCTCCCTTCCTCCCATCCTCCCGCTGTTACGTCTGGTTTTCTCTGTTGATGCAGATGGCTTGTGTGTGTGTCTGGGGCTCGTACTGCGTGTGCATGTTTGTGTGTGAGTGTGTGCATACATTTGGAAGTCGTACAGTTGTATAATCAGCACCCTACAGGAACACTGTGACTAACTTTATAGAACCCCTCACTCTGCTACAACCACATCAATAAAGAGAGAGAGAGTTTGTCTATGGCCTGTACACTGATTATGAAATATGAAATAGTGGCTCTTGCTGCTACTAGATGACTATGGTTTGTGTGTGCGCGGTGATGTCATGATGTAAAGGACATGTGTAGATGAAAACAGAAGCGAGATTGCATTCTGCAGCCCAGATGCTCTGTCTCGCAGTGATGACATCATGGTTGTAGCATGTGTCTGGCGCTGGGCCTCTGACAAGCTGTCTGAGAACAATGTGCAGAGAGAGCTGTTAGAGTGTGTGTGTGTGTGTGTGTGCGTGCTGTTGTGTGTGCTGTGCCACATGTGTGTATGCTATTCTCTTTGGTAGTTGGGTAGTGTGTTTCTGTTTCTCTAGCACATTGATTCAATAAAGCAGCCTCATAGTTGATACACGTCATTGACACTGTCAGTGGCTTAAGCCCACGTCACAGTGCTATACAGACTGCCAGTAAGAAGCTCTGAATAAGTGAGTGTTGGTTACACTATTCTAACTCATGATAAATCCTCCTTTGGGCTCTCCTGTTTTTCTGTGAGTCTTAAAATAAGCTCTGTTAGTCATTTGTCAGTTCTGAGTAAGAGAAGGATGCTAGAGAGAGATGGGGGAGGAGGGGTGTGTGTTTGGGGGTTGGTAACTGGGTGAAAGGCTGTCTGACTCTTGACTGGTCTTTACTTTGGGGGCCTTCTCTTTCCATCCAAACCTCAGTTATTCTTCTGCTCCTACAGGTGGTCGTCACTAGTTACCACAGCCACAAAGTAAGAAGTTTATCTTCTTAAAATCAGATTTTAACCTTAACCCTAACCTTAACCACACTGCTAACCATATGACTAACTAATAAAAAATAATAAACGTTTATTTTTATTTTTTATTCATGAATATTTACAATATAGACAATTGTGACTTTGTGGCTGTGGTAACTAGTGACAACCCTGATACACTGTCCACCATCACCACCACTCTCACTGTTAGTCAGAGTCCAGTGCTCTGTCAGACCCCTCAGTCACACTCTCTCACTCACTTTCTCTGGCACCACAATGACACACAGAGATGGGATTCATGACTCATTTGTACAACTTCAGTCAGAAAACACTCCATACAGACAATAGCAATTTTTGTGAAATATTTTGTTTTTAGCTTTGTAAGGCGTACAATCACGCACACACAACACTGCCGTGGAAAAGCTGTGTTGGCAGCTTGGTGAGATACGTATGATGCTGGGATCATTAAAGGGGATGTGAACTGGGTTAGCGTGTTGCCGGTGTGAAATGTAACAAGATCGTGACACAGTGCCTTTAATTACACACCAGTCTGTGATGAATCTCTCCTCTTCCTCATCCTCCTCTTTCTCCTGGAGGCCTCGGACCTGATGGTGACACACACGCACACAAAGGGCCTGGAAAGAGTACATCATCTCTGTTGAAGGAGACCATTTGTCACTGACAGTGAACCCCAACTTAACCTCTGACCCATTCTTTCCCCTTCCCACTCTCCTCTGTGTTGACTTTCATGTTTCCCCTTCCCACTCTCCTCTGTGTTAACTTTCATGTTTCCCCTTCCCACTCTCCTCTGTGTTAACTTTCATGGTTTACCCTTTCCACTCTCCTCTGTGTTAACTTTCATGTTTCCCCTTCCCACTCTCCTCTGTGTTAACTTTCATGTTTCCCCTTTCCACTCTCCTCTGTGATAACGTTCATGGTTTACCCTTTCCACTCTCCTCTGTGTTAACTTTCATGTTTCCCCTTCCCACTCTCCTCTGTGTTAACTTTCATGTTTCCCCTTCCCACTCTCCTCTGTGTTAACTTTCATGTTTCCCCTTCCCACTCTCCTCTGTATTAACTTTCATGTTTCCCCTTCCCACTCTCCTCTGTGATAACTTTCATGGTTTCCCCTTTCCACTCTCCTCTGTGTTAACTTTCATGTTTTCCCTTCACAATCTCCTCTGTGTTGACTTTCATGTTTCCCCTTCCCACTCTCCTCTGTGATAACTTTCATGGTTTCCCTTTCCTTCTCTCCTCTGTGTTAACTTTCATGGTTTCCCTTTCCTTCTCTCCTCTGTGTTAACTTTCATGTTTCCCCCTTCCCACTCTCCTCTGTGATAACTTTCATGGTTTCCCCTTTTCACTCTCCTCTGTGATAACTTTCATGGTTTCCCCTTTCCACTCTCCTCTGTGTTAACTTTCATGTTTTCCCTTCCCAATCTCCTCTGTGTTGACTTTCATGTTTCCCCTTCCCACTCTCCTCTGTGATAACTTTCATGGTTTCCCCTTTCCACTCTCCTCTGTGATAACTTTCATGGTTTCCCCTTCCCACTCTCCTCTGTGTTGACTTTCATGTTTCCCCTTCCCACTCTCCTCTGTGATAACTTTCATGGTTTCCCCTTTTCACTCTCCTCTGTGATAACTTTCATGGTTTCCCCTTTCCACTCTCCTCTGTGTTAACTTTCATGTTTTCCCTTCCCAATCTCCTCTGTGTTGACTTTCATGTTTCCCCTTCCCACTCTCCTCTGTGATAACTTTCATGGTTTCCCCTTTCCACTCTCCTCTGTGATAACTTTCATGGTTTACCCTTTCCACTCTCCTCTGTGTTAACTTTCATGTTTCCCCTTCCCACTCTCCTCTGTGATAACTTTCATGTTTCCCCTTTCCACTCTCCTCTGTGTTAACTTTCATGTTTCCCCTTCCCACTCTCCTCTGTGATAACTTTCATGGTTTCCCCTTTCCACTCTCCTCTGTGATAACTTTCATGGTTTACCCTTTCCACTCTCCTCTGTGTTAACTTTCATGTTTCCCCTTTCCACTCTCCTCTGTGATAACTTTCATGGTTTCCCCTTTCCACTCTCCTCTGTGATAACTTTCATGGTTTACCCTTTCCACTCTCCTCTGTGATAACTTTCATGGTTTCCCCTTTCCACTCTCCTCTGTGATAACTTTCATGGTTTACCCTTTCCACTCTCCTCTGTGTTAACTTTCATGTTTCCCCTTTCCACTCTCCTCTGTGATAACTTTCATGGTTTCCCCTTTCCACTCTCCTCTGTGATAACTTTCATGGTTTCCCCTTTCCACTCTCCTCTGTGATAACTTTCATGGTTTCCCCTTTCCACTCTCCTCTGTGTTAACTTTCATGTTTCCCCTTTCCACTCTCCTCTGTGATAACTTTCATGTTTCCCCTTTCCACTCTCCTCTGTGTTGACTTTCATGTTTCCCCTTTCCACTCTCCTCTGTGTTAACTTTCATGTTTCCCCTTCCCACTCTCCTCTGTGTTAACTTTCATGTTTCCCCTTCCCACTCTCCTCTGTGTTAACTTTCATGGTTTACCCTTTCCACTCTCCTCTGTGTTAACTTTCATGTTTCCCCTTCCCACTCTCCTCTGTGTTGACTTTCATGTTTCCCCTTTCCACTCTCCTCTGTGATAACTTTCATGTTTCCCCTTTCCACTCTCCTCTGTGATAACTTTCATGTTTCCCCTTCCCACTCTCCTCTGTGATAACTTTCATGTTTCCCCTTCCCACTCTCCTCTGTGATAACTTTCATGTTTTCCCTTCCCACTCTCCTCTGTGTTGACTTTCATGTTTCCCCTTTCCACTCTCCTCTGTGTTAACTTTCATGTTTCCCCTTCCCACTCTCCTCTGTGATAACTTTCATGGTTTCCCCTTTCCACTCTCCTCTGTGATAACTTTCATGGTTTCCCCTTTCCACTCTCCTCTGTGATAACGTTCATGGTTTCCCTTTCCTTCTCTCCTCTGTGATAACTTTCATGGTTTCCCTTTCCTTCTCTCCTCTGTGATAACGTTCATGGTTTCCCTTTCCTTCTCTCCTCTGTGATAACTTTCATGGTTTCCCTTTCCTTCTCTCCTCTGTGATAACTTTCATGGTTTCCCCTTTCCACTCTCCTCTGTGATAACTTTCATGGTTTCCCTTTCCTTCTCTCCTCTGTGATAACGTTCATGGTTTCCCCTTTCCACTCTCCTCTGTGATAACTTTCATGGTTTCCCTTTCCTTCTCTCCTCTGTGATAACTTTCATGGTTTCCCCTTTCCACTCTCCTCTGTGATAACTTTCATGGTTTCCCTTTCCTTCTCTCCTCTGTGATAACTTTCATGGTTTCCCTTTCCTTCTCTCCTCTGTGATAACGTTCATGGTTTCCCTTTCCTTCTCTCCTCTGTGATAACGTTCATGGTTTCCCTTTCCTTCTCTCCTCTGTGATAACGTTCATGGTTTACCCTTTCCTTTCCTTCTCTCCTCTCTCCCACTTCCTTAATTCCCTGTTTTTACCCCAATCTCCCAGTTAAGTAGAGCTTTTATCCTAAATCACTGTTCATCCTGCCTCCCTCAGCCTTCGTTCCCCACTCACAACACTCTACTTAGGGAAATAGGCTGCACTTCCTTCAGAATTCCACCCTTTAGGTGGAACACACCTATTTGCTATTCCGAGATTAGATTCCCCATCCCTATGGATTGTGATTGAAATGAGCTGAATCAGACATTGGATTATGGGGTCACATTGTTTTTGGTGGGTTACCGTCCAGCCCCCAAGTCCCATTGGTGATGAAAGAGGTGACAGTGGAAGGACAAGGTGACAGTACCTACCATTATAAAGCCCTAAATTGTGATTAGTTGTGATCCCTGGTCAAGGTGCTAGGTGTCACTCAGGTGGTCCTGTTCTAAATGTAGGAAGGGAGCACAATGGTCCAGGACCCTCACAGCTCTGATCTAGTTCAGATGGCCTGGTCTGAGCAGCTAAGCTGGCACAAACAGCACTCTGTTTACTGTCTACTGCTCAGACTGCTGAGTCACTGACGGAGGGAGGGAGGGAGGGTGAGGGGAAGGAGAGGAAAAGGGAGGAAAGTGAGAGGTAGGGGAGGAAGAGGGGAGGAGGGAGGTTGGAAAGATAGAAGGGTGCAGTGATCAGCAGTAATCATAGCCTTTCGCCAGTGTCTTGGGAGGAGGCTGACGGAAGGAGAGGTGAAGGGGAGGTAGGGAGGTAGTGGGAGGAGAGCGATTTAGAGAGAGGGGGAGGAGGTGAGAAGAGAGGTTGGCTGTCTGTAGGGTAATGGGAGGTGAGCGGATGGAGGAATTTATGGAGAGAGAAGGTGGGGGGGTGAGCTGTCAGCAGACTGTGAGTCACAATCTCTCAAGCCAGACATACCACACTCCCATCGCTACAGGCAACAGGCACTGGGCCTTTCACTCTCTCAGCCTTCTCTCTCTCTCTCTCTCTCTCTCTCAGCTCTCTCTCTCTCAGCTGTCTCTCAGCTCTCTCTCTCTCTCTCAGCTGTCTCTCAGCTGTCTCTCTCAGCTCTCTCTCTCTCTCTCTCTCAGCTGTCTCTCAGCTCTCTCTCAGCTGTCTCTCAGCTCTCTCTCTCTCTCTCAGCTGTCTCTCAGCTCTCTCTCCCTCTCAGCTGTCTCTCAGCTGTCTCTCTCAGCTGTCTCAGCTGTCTCTCAGCTCTCTCTCAGCTGTCTCTCAGCTCTCTCTCTCTCTCTCTCTCTCTCTCAGCTGTCTCTCAGCTCTCTCTCCCTCTCAGCTCTCTGTCTCAGCTGTCTCTCTCTCTCAGCTGTCTCTCAGCTGTCTCTCAGCTCTCTCTCAGCTGTCTCTCAGCTGTCTCTTAGCTGTCTCTCAACTCTCTCTCTCAGCTGTCTCTCAGCTCTTTCTCTCTCTCAGCTCTCTCAGCTGTCTCTCAGCTCTCTCTCTCTCTGCTCTCTCTCTCTCTCTCTCAGCTGTCTCTCAGCTATCTCTCTCAGCTGTCTCTCAGTTCTCTCTCTCTCTTAGCTGTCTCTCTCTCTCAGCTGTCTCTCAGCTGTCTCTCAGCTCTTGCTCTCAGCTGTCTCTCAGCTCTTGCTCTCAGCTGTCTCTCTCAGCTCTCTCTCAGATATCTCTCTCAGCTGTCTCTCAGCTCTCGCTCTCAGCTGTCTCTCAGCTGTCTCTCAGCTCTCGCTCTCAGCTGTCTCTCAGTTCTCTCTCTCAACTATCTTTGTCTGTCTTTCTCTCTCTCACACCAATTTTCTCTCTTGCACACATCCTTGCACTTTCAGGCCTATGCTGGTCCTACACTTTCAGGCCTATGCTGGTCCTACACTTTCAGGCCTAGCTGGTCCTACACTTTCAGACCTAGGCTGGTCCTACACTTTCAGGGCTAGGCTGGTCCTACACTTTCAGGCCTAGGCTGGTCCTACACTTTCAGGCCTAGGCTGGTCCTACACTTTCAGGCCTAGGCTGGTCCTACACTTTCAGGCCTAGGCTGGTCCTACACTTTCAGGCCTAGGCTGGTCCTACACTTTCAGGCCTAGGCTGGTCCTACACTTTCAGGCCTAGGCTGGTCCTACACTTTCAGGCCTATGCTGGTCCTACACTTTCAGGCCTGCTGGTCCAACACTTTTGTATAGTAAAATATCTCCTCTCCTCACTCTCACCCCCCTTCTCCCTCTCTGTTCTTCCTCCCCCTCTCTTCTCCTTCAGTCTGTGGTGTGCCAGTCTCATCATGTTAAGCCCACAGTCATTTAGCTGTTTATTTGTTCTTATTTTTAACTATGAACTGCTGAATCATTGTGTTTCTATGTGGCACGCCCTTACATCACTCCTGAACCAAAATAGACAAGAGCCAAAGCTAAGGGGTGTATATCCGTAGAGCAGATCTCTCTCACCCTCCCTCACACACACTCTCCTCTGCGTCTCTATCTCACAAACACACACCCCTCTCTCTCTCTCTGTCTCTGTCTCTCTGTGTCTCTGTGTCTCTGTCTGTCTGTCTGTCTGTCTGTCTGTCTGTCTGTCTGTCTGTCTGTCTCTCTGTCTGTCTCTCTCTGTCTGTCTCTCTGTCTGTCTCTCTCTGTCTGTCTCTCTCTCTCGCAGTCTGTGTTGCACAAAGAGTTCATTCTCACTCTATGTGTGTCTGCGTGTGTGTGTGTTTACGTGTGTGCATTTGTGCACGCAGTCATGACTCCTCTGAAACTCAGTCTGTCTGTCTTTCTGTCTGATGCCCATGCAACCAGCCTTTTTACACGCACGCACGCACGCACGCACGCACGCACGCACGCACGCACGCACGCACGCACGCACGCACACACACACACACACACACACACACACACACACACACACACACACACACACACACACACACACACACACACACACACACACACACACACACACACACACACACACACACCCTCACCCTCCAAACCGACTGACACACACATGCAAAGGGAGAATGAACTCTCATACCACTCTTAATAATATCCAGACATTTCACTCTCTCTGTTCAGTTTGATGTTACTCCTCTCTCCATTTCCAGCAATATATATATTTTTAAATCCAATGGAATTCAGAAAAACAAACAATATTGTGTTCCTGCTGATGTTGTCTTTACCGACCAGAGGAATGCTCTGTTAACCAGACATGTACCACATAGAGAATGACTACAGTAGCAGAGAGATGTGGGGTAAAGGCATCGCTCTGTGTGGTTTCACTAAAACTGACTATGATTAGGGTTGGTGGCTGCAATTGTGGCTCTGTAATTGTGCGTGTGCGTTCTCTCTCTTCTCTCGACAAAACCAAACCCTTATACTGTATTGTACTGTCATTTTTTGGGGAAAGAGAGAGGGTGAGACAAAAGGAGAGGGAAAAGGGTAAGAAAGGAGACAATGGAGCCGAGCAGGTATTGACTTTTGACATTCTTCAGAACAGAAAGATATGTTTCCCTGTGACTGTTTCCCCCCCCCCCCACCCCCTCACTGCCAGACATCTGGAGTGAGGTTAGAAAATGCTGAATCACACTCGATTGGTGGTGTGAACCCGGCCAGGCCAATCACATCAGTCCTAGCATGGTTATCTGTCTCTGAACGATTATCTAATGTTGTTTCACTGCATCTCAGCACCGGTATGTGTGTGTTTGTTTCTCTCAGGACATCCTGTAGTGCTATTCTACCCTTTGATGTTACACCTCTCTCCATCTGTGTGTTCAGGTCTAGAAAATATTTAGGGCCTCGATAGGATGGTATTAAATATTATCATAATATATAAAAACCATGGTTCCATTTTAGCCCTCTCTCTTTTTCAGGGCCTCTGTTTGGTTTGGCAGAGGAGGTCTGCTTTTCACCACGTTGTTCTTTCTCTCAGTGTAATTAGTATTTGGTGGTGCTCAGAGTAAAATATGTTGGCCAGCCAAGATCAACCCTGGTCTGACTTAGAGGAGGAACAGTAGAGGGTTTGTAGGCTGTAAACACCCTGGGCTGAGGCTGTCTGAGTGTGCGTGCGTGTGCTTGCGTATATATATGCGTAAATGTGTGTAGCCTACATTTCATACTGTGAAGAGAGAGAACCAGGCCATTTCAGCCTCTCTGTCCACATAAATCAAAGACTTAAAACTAGCAACCAGATACGCATCATAGTCACGAGTTACATATTAATGTATGGTGCACCTAGCAATGTGCAGCTGGCGTTAGTAGACCATGAAGCACCAATTGTCCTTGGTAAATTATTTTAATAGATTCTTGAGTTTGTCAAACTGGATTGAGTTGGCCCAAGTTTAGGCCTATTTCTTAAGGGGATTATCTGAAATGATGTGCTGTCCAAGACAAGTTTCTCCCACCAACTTGTGTTTCAGCCCTGGCAGTGAGAGGGGAGGACAGGACAGGAGGAGAGAGGAGAGGAGGGGAGAAGAAGAGAGGAGAAAAAGAGGCGAGGAGGAGCGTAGAGTGTCTGGGGGTTGTTGTGTAAGCGTCTAGATGAGCAGGGTCAGAAATCAGCACAGTACACATGCCCCTTCCCAGGAACCGTTGGGGCATGCTGTATGACTACGTTTCCCATGTGTCCCACAGTTACAATGAAAGCAACTATTGTAATTGTTTTTCTTCTTTTTCTTTGTTCCTGTCCTCAGGTCAACCCCAGACTCGATCCACCCCCATACATCCCACCCAGCCTTGCCTAACCCAGCCCACCAGCCAGCTACGCAACGGAGCCAAGCCCCACACACACACCCCGCACACACACGGCCCGCACTGCACACACGCCGCCAACACACATGCCTCTCACCCCAATGGAGTGAGGAACGGAGGGCTCCATGATCGGCCGGCCCCCAGCTCCGTACCCAGGGCGGCCTCTTCCTCCTCGTCTTCCTCATCGGGGATGAAGAACCCTAAGAAGCTCCAGTCCAACCCCTCCATCACCTCTCAGAGCAGCAAGAGGAGCAAGAGCTCCTCCAAGAGCAACAGCTCCCAGATACCTACAGAGGCACAGGATGGTGAGAAGCTACCTACTTCTGTCCATCTCACTGTAGTACCCCACTTCTCCTATCTCTATTCCATCTCTCCCTCTTCTCAAAACACTATGCATTGTAATCAACTACCAGGTAAAATAAATATGAATAACTCTCCTTCTCTCCCTCAGACTGTTGTGTTCACTGTATCCTGGCCTGTCTGTTCTGTGAGTTCCTGACTCTGTGTAACATCGTGTTGGACTGTGCCACCTGTGGTTCGTGTGCGGGGGACGACTCGGCGTGTTTCTGTTGCTGCTGTGCCTCCGAGGAGTGTGGCGACTGTGAACTGCCGTGTGACATGGACTGTGGGATCATCGACGCGTGCTGCGAGTCTGCAGACTGCCTGGAGATCTGCATGGAGTGCTGCGGACTCTGTTTCTCCTCCTGAGCCTTTCAAACTGCACAGGGCCATAAATATATATATCTCACACACTGACACAGCTCAGGCTCAGTCAGAGATACTGTATATAATGACAAGATGGTCTTGTCTCCACCCTAACAATGGGAGTCATTGTCCCAAAGGCAGGCGGTCTGCTTATCAGTCTGCTTATCGCTCCACCTCTTCCTCTCTGGCTTAGTAGAGAGGGCAGTGGAGGGGCGGATCATTGGTCAATGTAAGGACATATCATTGGCTTTGACCAAGGTAGAGCACTGACATTGTTCAATGTTGTGGACAATCCGTTGGAATTGACCAATCGAAGGACAGGGACTACTCTTTGGCTTCTCCTGCTCACCTCCTCTGTGTTGCTTGTCGGTTTACTAAGGAGGACTATGGATATCTCTCATTGTTATGCAGATGTTTTGCTTAGAGCCCGACCGATATGGGATTTTTGGGTCTGATAACGATAGGAGGGAGGCAAAGTCACTGATTTACTGATATATCAGCCAATATATTGTTTTTAGAGGTGGAATGAAAAACTCCAAAGGATTAACAGATACTCTAAATGATAATTTCTTAAAATATTAAAATAAACATTATTTAAGATATCCACGAAAAAGCAACTATATGCTCAATAAATACAACAGTAATTTACATTTACATTTAAGTCATTTAGCAGACGCTCTTATCCAGAGCGACTTACAAATTGGGTAAGTAATACTTGTTTAGTGTCCCTTCTTAGACATATCTTTAAGTTGTACCTATCTATGGCAGTAGATAAGAAGTATGCAAAAGTGCTTGTGTTAAACCACCACAAGGTTGAATGAATTAAACTTAGTCTCAAAGTAAATCTGAAACTGCACTGTTCACAAATAAGCATTGAAATGCAGTAACATGCCGTTCGTAATGTCACCACTAGGTGTCAGCGTCAGCATTTGTCTTGAGTAGATTTACCACAGTGTCTACAACAGTCAAAGGTCATGTAAACAAACACTTTATGGCAACCTTGCAATGAGAGTAGGATATGACAAGCACAAGCTAGCTGTTCATTACGACAATGTTTTCTTACAGAAACCATATCTACATTACTGTTATTCAATACAAAATATATTAGCTGTAAATTTCAACTGCAAATGGCCTGATGACTAAAAATATTTATGCAGGCAAATGCTTGCCGCACTTGTTTTAGTCACACGTTCTCATTTAGCTAGCTAGCTAGAGTTATCTCATCATGAATGCAAGCACATGGCCTGCTTTTTGCAGATTGCATATTTCGGAAAACAAACTAAATAAGCCCACTAGCTAATATAATAGGCCCAGACAGTAATAGTGTTATTTTTGTATCAAGAATGATTGTTCACTTTGGCGCTAGTCCAGTGTTGCACATAAGTAGCATAGATTGCTAGCTAGCTAGCAAAGCGAACTACCTTGCTGACTAGATAGCTTGAGCATACGTTAACTAAGTGAGAATGTGATGAGGACAGGGCTGCTTGCTTGGTGAAGTGTACTTTTGATTATACACTTATTCAAATACGCTGGCTGTGGCAAGCTACTCACCGTCTAACCACCATGCCTACTCACGTTGTGACCTAGGCCTGAATGATGTTCAATGAGCAGCTCATAGAGCGCCCTCTTCAGGCAACCATTGACTATTAAAAAAATGACCACAAATGAGCAGACGTATTTGTTTATTCTAAAAAATAATGAAACGGCAGGGAGCAGGTCTCGAAACCTCGACCTTCCAGCCCGAAGTCCAGCGCGCTATCGACTGTGCCGCAAAAGCATGCTCAAGCGGCATTGTTGATTTCCGCGCTTATAACCCCAGGGTCGTTACAATAATATCTGTGCTTTATCTGTGGAATAAATACCGATACAAATCTTTCTGTTAAAGGCTAATATCGTTCAACTGATTTATCAGTCGGGCTCTAGTTTTTCTACTGTATGGTCGCTGTGCTCCAGCGATGGTTCTGCGCGGCGTCTCTCTGGACTGTTCCTTTGGACTCAGTGAGCCATCTCTTATTACAGTAGAACCCCCTGTGTCTCCAGAGGCTCAGCAGCACAATGACTGGCTCTCTCGATGCATGAGAATGACCTTGAAGGCAAATGAGAAAATGGCTCCATTTAACAGGATTTCAGTGTTTCTGTAGATAAGACTGCAGAGTAATGGGGAAATGGTCGCTCAGATCTGAGCAGCACTCTTTGTCCTTGGCAAGGTTAAAGTCTTCCAGTTTTAGTGCTAACCATTTCTTTCTCAAAGTGCACAGTCCATGTGGAGGGTCTGTCTACCGCGGTTGTCCTGTCAGAGTTGCTGGGACTGGGAGTAGGGGGCTCAGCTACAAACCAATGGAAATTGGCCAACAATGTTACAGACATTTTGTTCCATAGCCCAGCATTAGCACATCTAATTCAGCTAATCAAGATATAGATTTTTAGTTGATGATTTTAATCAGGTGGGTTAGTGCTGGGCTGAACGAAAGACCAGGAGTGAAGACCACTGGTCACTACAGTAGAGTCCAGTGTTTGTCCATGACCCATAGGCGCGTTGTAGACAGACCTAGCAAAGGACACATCCTCCATCTTACTCAAACATGTGAATGGAGAGCTCTTTCTCTTAGGGCTTTCCTCTTTCTGTGATTTTATTTTGAATCTTAACCATACTGTCTGGATATTTTAAATGATTTCCATGTGCTGTAAACAGATTTCAGATCTAACAGATAGACTGGAAGAGATCATTCAAACTCTCAATGCCTTTACCTGATATCTGTCATTCTCTTGTACTGTACTGTATTTGAACGGAAGGCCTCCACTTTACTCCAGGCCTGGATTGTCTCTCCTCACTACAAAAATGATATTAATCCATCTTATTTTATGTCGATTTTTTTTCTTTTTCTTCCAATATGAAAAGTACATTTCTATGTTATCAGGTCCAACCTCTCTCCCTGTAAAGCAGTAGTTCTTCAAAATGTTATTTAAAAATATCTGGGGATATTATGCTAAGTCATTTGAATGGTACGTAGATTAGTTTTATGATAATAGAATAGGTCCTGCAAACTCAAACACTACAACACATACCCCTTTCTGCCCAGCAACTCATATGCAATTTGTACTAAATCATGTGTTTATATTGAATATCCTGTGGATCCTGATTGCTCTGATCTGGCACTTTGTTGATCCTCACATGACTGTGTGAGTTTTCTCATACCAAAGAAAATAGTTTTTGTAGCTTAGCCTCTGCCGAGTCTCCAATATCCGGATGTTCTGGTTTTCAGGGAAAATGGAAATAGAGCCTGTGATGCTGTTCCTCTTTTGGACTTTAACAAGGCCACTTTCCATCTTAACTCCTCCTCCACATTTACTGGATTGGTTGAACATTGCAGAAGATAAACTTTTTTTCTTCTCGTCAAGACCGGTATGTAGGGGATCTAGTTTCAGGCGTTTATTTTACTCCTGCTATGTCAGGTTTGTCTTTATCTATGGATCCTATATTCTGTAGAAGGTTTTCAGCTTGGTTTTAGGGTATCATTTGGCTTATCAAACTAGCCTCTTGCTTTTATTGATTCCCATGGCTTGCAGACTTGTTTTACTGGGTGCACCTGCTAATGAAAGATATGCCTTACTTGGAATACTAGGATTACTAGCAATCTCTCATATCTGTACTGTACCTCTACACGGTGCCTGAGGTAAAATTGAATAGTTGCATTAAGATTTTATCCCTGATTATGAATTATGTAGAGAGAGAGGCGTTGTGATATTGTACATCCAATCAATGTTTGGTAAAGCCCTGGAAATATGCCTAGCCCTAACTATGTAGGGGTTTTTCATGGAATTGTTTTTAAATCAGAAGTATGAATTTGAGAGATAGATGAAGCCATAATGATATTGGTTGTCTTGGATGCACTCTGAATCAAACAGGAACACTAGCTAATGTAGTCAAGTTGTGGTGTTTATACTCAAATAGTTAGGAGACAACTGGAAAATAAATCAACTTGATAATGCCCAGATGAACAATGACTTTCTGCATTCCCTAACAGTGCAAGGTACCTTTCCAGTGCAATCTATCATTTGATAAAAAAAAAAAAAAACATTTTATCAAATATGCCTTCAAACATCTCATGGATATAAACTCTAATGTTAGTCTGCTCTGGTGAAAGCAGTCAATTCTAGCATTATGTTCAATACATGTGTGTAGTGTTTACCCAGTGCTGTGTGTAATAAAATGTCTGTGTAAGAAGTGACCCGTGGTGCCTATTCCTTTTATCAGGTATGGACGCCCTCTATGTAGCTACTATTATGTTCAACAAGTACTCATCCAAAGTAACAAAGACTACTTTTATCTGTATTTCTTAAATTAATATTGTGAGGTGGTGCCTCCTGTACACAGAGCAGACGGCCAAGATGGACTCTTTGATGTTGTTGATGTGCAGTGAAGGCTCTCAGTGCTCAAATGGCTCTGCTCTGAACAGACTGAAGTCGCCTTAAAACAGACACAGGAATAATGAAACCAATCAGGAATATACTGTATATGACAAAAGGTATTGAGTAATTTTAATAGGCAAGTAAATCTTCAGATTTGTACCAGTTTGTTGAGTATCTATAGCTGTACATGCGCTACAATATTGTGTAGCACTTTGATGGTCCAGATACAGTATGTCCTCATATCGTATCCATTCTCCCTGTTTTCCCCATAACCATGTCTTTGCACAGTTCTGTACACCTCCTCCATTCCTTGTCTTAGTAGAGAAAACAGAGCAACAACTGGCCTCATGCAGAACAGAGCACTTTAATATGCTTTTTAAAGGTCTGCCAAAGTCGTTGAGCAGGAATGCCTGTTTGGGCCAATGCATCAATGTGTGTAGAAACACTGGGACTTTTTTCTGTTTGAGATCTCCCCTCTCGCTTTCTCTCTGTTTCTCCACTCGTTCTACCCCTCTCATGCTTCTCTCCCACCTACTCTCTCCCCCTCTGTATACTATACCCACATAGATAATCACAGATGTGAATAGATGTTAAGAGTGGTGTGTGTGTACAGTGCACAGTTCCCCAGCCTGTCCATCCCACAGTGTGTAGAGGTCAGAGATAACGGGGCCAGTGTGTAAGTGTGTTGTGTGTGTGTACAGTATACAGTATGTGTGGCTGAGAGGTCAGTTCCCCAGCCTGTTCATCCTACAGTGTGTAATGGTAAATTGTAATTATTTTGCCACTATGGCCTATTTATTGCCTTACCTCCCTAATCTTACTACATTTGCACACACTGTATATAGATTTTTCTATTGTGTTATTGACTGTACGTTTGTTTATCCAATGTGTAACTCTGTGTTTGTGTCGCACTGCTTTGCTTTATCTTGGCCAGGTCACAGTTGTAAATGAGAACTTGTTCTCAACTGGCCTACCTGGTTAAATAAAGGTGAAATAAAAAATATAATAAAAAAGAGGTCAGAGATAACGGGGCCAGTATGTAAGTGTGTTGTGTGTACAGTATGTATGGCTGAGAGGTCAGTTCCCCAGCCTGTCCATCCCACAGTGTGTAGAGGTCAGAGATAACGGGGCCAGTATGTAAGTGTGTTGTGTGTACAGTATGTATGGCTGAGAGGTCAGTTCCCCAGCCTGTCCATCCCACAGTGTGTAGAGGTCAGAGATAACGGGGCCAGTATGTAAGTGTGTTGTGTGTACAGTATGTATGGCTGAGAGGTCAGTTCCCCAGCCTGTCCATCCCACAGTGTGTAGAGGTCAGAGATAACGGGGCCAGTGTGTAAGTGTGTTGTGTGTACAGTATGTATGGCTGAGAGGTCAGTTCCCCAGCCTGTCCATCCCACAGTGTGTAGAGGTCAGAGATAACGGGGCCAGTATGTAAGTGTGTTGTGTGTACAGTATGTATGGCTGAGAGGTCAGTTCCCCAGCCTGTCCATCCCACAGTGTGTAGAGGTCAGAGATAACGGGGCCAGTGTGTAAGTGTGTTGTGTGTGTGTGTACAGTATGTGTGGCTGAGAGGTCAGTTCCCCAGCCTGTCCATCCCACAGTGTGTAGAGGTCAGAGATAACGGGGCCAGTGTGTAAGTGTGTTGTGTGTACAGTATGTATGGCTGAGAGGTCAGTTCCCCAGCCTGTCCATCCCACAGTGTGTAGAGGTCAGAGATAACGGGGCCAGTATGTAAGTGTGTTGTGTGTACAGTATGTATGGCTGAGAGGTCAGTTCCCCAGCCTGTCCATCCCACAGTGTGTAGAGGTCAGAGATAACGGGGCCAGTGTGTAAGTGTGTTGTGTGTACAGTATGTATGGCTGAGAGGTCAGTTCCCCAGCCTGTCCATCCCACAGTGTGTAGAGGTCAGAGATAACGGGGCCAGTGTGTAAGTGTGTTGTGTGTACAGTATGTATGGCTGAGAGGTCAGTTCCCCAGCCTGTCCATCCCACAGTGTGTAGAGGTCAGAGATAACGGGGCCAGTGTGTAAGTGTGTTGTGTGTACAGTATGTATGGCTGAGAGGTCAGTTCCCCAGCCTGTCCATCCCAAGGTGTGTAGAGGTCAGAGATAACGGGGCCAGTATGTAAGTGTGTTGTGTGTACAGTATGTATGGCTGAGAGGTCAGTTCCCCAGCCTGTCCATCCCACAGTGTGTAGAGGTCAGAGATAACGGGGCCAGTGTGTAAGTGTGTTGTGTGTACAGTATGTATGGCTGAGAGGTCAGTTCCCCAGCCTGTCCATCCCACAGTGTGTAGAGGTCAGAGATAACGGGGCCAGTGTGTAAGTGTGTTGTGTGTGTGTGTACAGTATGTGTGGCTGAGAGGTCAGTTCCCCAGCCTGTCCATCCCACAGTGTGTAGAGGTCAGAGATAACGGGGCAGGTGTGTAAGTGTGTTGTGTGTACAGTATGTGTGGCTGAGAGGTCAGTTCCCCAGCCTGTCCATCCCACAGTGTGTAGAGGTCAGAGATAACGGGGCCAGTGTGTAGAGGTGGTCTCGGGCCACAGGCAGCACTGGAGGCCACCCCTACAGGTCACACAGAGAGACCCTTCAGTACTCGGCCTCAGACACAGTGAGGAGGAGGAAAGAGAGAGAGAGAGAACATCTCTGAACATCTGCAACTGTTTTGGAGGAAGCCTTTCTGGTGACGAACCCCATTTCCCTTTCCTAGTACACAGGCACGCACACGCACACACAAAGACACGCACATACACACACATTGCATACACCCCCTCTAGAGATTTTCCATGCACACAGCAAGCGCAGAGGACAAGTGGCTATTGAATATTAACCATGAAATTACAAAGACTGCATTCTAACAGAGGTGACAGGGTCACAGGCTGTGATGAAAATCATAAATGAATACTCCTGACATGAAGAGTGACTCGTTTTTGGCTTCTGTAAATTCAGCTTTCCCTTTTTCTCCATGAGTCAGGGAGATGCAGAGCAAAGGATATACTCTGTGTTTTATTAATGTGCAGGTCAATGGAATGCAACAATGGCCAGAGAGCACTTCAAGCTAAGCCCTCTACATACAATACGGTTAAACACTGTAGTGACGCTGTGCTTTGAAAAACAACACATCATATAATCTTCAGCTTGGTGTGCATGTAGAGGGCTTAGCGTGAAGTGCTCTCAGTACAGAGGCATTGTAATCCGGTTCGCATCAGTCGTGGAATGGATTGATGTATTGAAATCTATGATTTTCATCTGACAAAGCTCTTTTTAAGAGCATTTCTCTGTCGGCTGTATATACTTAGAAAGTGGAGAGCATCAGAGCCAGCAGATTATATTTATCCGTGTGTGTGCAAATCATACTGTATTCTTCACAGTGAAGAGTTGTCGAAAAGTTAGAGGGAAGAGAGGGCTTGAGTCAGCACCTTTTCTAGAGTAGACCCTGTACCCTTTTCATTCCACTTCAAACACTGGCTAAAGCTGATGGTAGAATATTAAACTATTTATTTAACTTTCTAGAAATGCCTTGACATTTCATCTATTAAAGTGCTTTTCTGTTTTTAAATTTGTGGGCAGATGTTGCTGTTCTTTTCATATGGAACTAAATATTCTCTATAACTATTGGCTCTCTATCTGAGGCACAGAGACTTTAAAATCCTCACTATGTGGAACTAATTGATTGTGGGCAGAAGACACGCACACACACACACACACACACACAGACTGATTGTTGTGATTCAGGCAGATCTGTTTCTTAGTGGCTGGGTGAGCCAGTGAGTTGTGGGACTTGTGCCAGACTGTCCCCACAAATATATATTTTTTGTAGCCACATGAGAGAAAGCGAGAGAGAGAGAGAGAGAGAGAGAGAGAGAGAGAGAGAGAGAGAGAGAGAGAGAGAGAGAGAGAGAGAGAGAGAGAGAGAGAGAGAGAGAGAGAGAGAGAGAGAGAGAGAGAGAGAGAGAGAGAGAGATGTTGCCTTGCTGCTCCCCCACTAAACCTTGTATCCGAACCACACCAGTATTATAGAACACACACATGCTCACGCACACAAACACTCACACAAACACTCACACATGCAGACGCACACAAACACTCACACTTGCAGACGCACACAAACCCTCACACTTGCAGACGCACACAAACACACACACATGCACACGCACACAAACACTCACACATGCACACGCACACAAACACTCACCCATGCACATGCACACAAAGCAAGAAAGAAATGGAGAGCGCAAGAAAGAGAGTTATGTGCTTCAATGCATTCCAGATGGTTCAGTATATGTTGGCGTATATATGTGGACTGAGCACAGATGATTGTTGAAAGTTTGATGCAAACAACAAGAACCTTGTCTGCTGTGGAACCATGTCTGCTGTGGAACATTGTCTGCTGTGGAACCATGTCTGCTGTGGAACCATGTCTGATGTGGAACCATGTTTGCTGTGGAACCTTGTCTGCTGTGGAACCATGTCTGCTGTGGAACCTTGTCTGCTGTGGAACCATGTCTGCTGTGGAACCATGTCTGATGTGGAACCATGTTTGCTGTAGAACCTTGTCTGCTGTGGAACCATGTTTGCTGTGGAACCTTGTCTGCTGTGGAACCATGTTTGCTGTAGAACCATGTCTGATGTGGAACCATGTATTATGTGGAACCATGTTTGCTGTGGAACTATGTCTGCTGTGGAACCATGTCTGATGTGGAACCATGTTTGCTGTGGAACCATGTCTGCTGTGGAACCATGTCTGATGTGGAACCATGTTTGCTGTGGAACCATGTCTGCTGTGGAACCATGTCTGCTGTGGAACCATGTCTGATGTGGAACCATGTCTGATGTGGAACCATATTTGCTGTGGAACCTTGTCTGCTGTGGAACCATGTCTGCTGTGGAACCTTGTCTGCTGTGGAACCATGTCTGCTGTGGAACCATGTCTGATGTGGAACCATGTTTGCTGTAGAACCTTGTCTGCTGTGGAACCTTGTCTGCTGTTGAACCATGTCTGCTGTGGAACCATGTTTGCTGTAGAACCATGTCTGCTGTGGAACCATGTCTGATGTGGAACCATGTCTGCTGTGGACCATGTCTGCTGTAGAACCATGTCTGCTGTGGAACCATGTCTGCTGTGGAACCATGTCTGCTGTGGAACCATGTCTGCTGTAGAACCATGTTTGCTGTAGAACCATGTCTGATGTGGAACCATGTTTGCTGTAGAACCATGTCTGATGTGGAACCATGTTTGCTGTAGAAACATGTCTGATGTGGAACCATGTCTGATGTTGAACCATGTCTGCTGTGGAACCATGTCTGTTGTGGAACCATGTTTGCTGTAGAACCATGTCTGATGTGGAACCATGTTGTTGTAGAACCATGTCTGTTGTGGAACCATGTTTGCTGTAGAACCATGTATGTTGTGGAACCATGTTTGCTGTAGAACCATGTCTGATGTGGAACCATGTCTGATGTGGAACCATGTCTTTATTTCTGTATTTTTTTTACCACGTTTGTATTTGTTTTGTCATTTTTGGGTTGGGAGGTTTACAGATACAATATCAGAGAAATTATCATATTGATCAAAAATGATTTTGTAATAGTAAAATTGGTATGTAAAGAAAAAGAAACAGAAAGAGGTGGGCCTACACCACCAACTCCCCATCCCATTCCCCCCAGCCCAACATGTCATCCGTCCAACTCCCCGCATCCCCCAGCCCTTCCCACCAGAAACCATGTTTTCCACCCTTTTCCACTCCGCCTAGCAACACAGGTTGGTTGTCAGTATACCTCCCCATATCTCTATCTGCCCACCCGCCGGCCAACCCCTACCACTTAACCAATAAACACTAAGCACTATTATTACTACTACAACTACTACAACAGATCCAATGTCTAATGCCAATCCAATGCCCAGCCATGCAACTTGTAATCTTGATTTGCACTCTAAAAAGTATCAAGACATTATCTTCGACATTTGTGTCCCATAATAATGAATGTGTCGGGACGAGACAGACAGGCAGCTTTTCTCAGTCAGTCGAAATCATGAATCAGCGTCATTTTTATGGATATATAAACAACAAAAACAAATCTATAGAAAAACAGGTAAACTAAACGAAATGCAGCTAGTCTTTCCAGCTTCAGTCTGAAGTGATTGTGTTAGATGTGTAGTTGGCTAGCGGGCAAGGGGGAAGAGCCTCCATAGCAACCATTTCTGTTTTCCATTGCAACTTGCAAAGTTCTGGAACTATCAACCAAAGCGTGGGCAGTTTTGCTTTACATGGCAGTCAATACGAATAGAACTAATGACCACAGAATGCCTAAAATTGCACTTGACAACCAGTGTTAGTGAATGCAGCATCACGTTTTGTTGAAAAATTGATGGTTTGGGAAATAATCTTTCTTTTTAATGCTGGTAACCCATTGTATAAAAGCAATAATACACTCGAGTCCATGTGTTATGACAGTTTTAACACATGGCCTCTCGTATTATTGCTTAAAAAGTAACTGTATCCACTGGCAAATTGCCATCTGAGCTAACATATTATTTTGTGGCAGTGCTGCTTGCCAGCAGTAATCTTCTCTGATTGATTGAGAGATTCAGGGAGCTATCATCATTAAGTAACATAGTAGATGCAACGCATTGAATATTTATATTAATGCACTTCAAAATGAATTTTGTAACTTTGTCCCAGAAGCATTAGACTGAAGGTCACTCCCACATCATATAAAAGGAATGTGCCTACCTGATTTAGGGGACCAGGGCCTAAAATGTAATTTTTGGTCCCCCAGCCACTGTGGCAGGTACATTTAAATCTACCACTAACTCAGATTTTTTTGACCAGTTAATTATTATTATTTTTTTGCTAAAATTACACCAACAAAACACAAGAAAAAGAGATGAGCATGCTTTGTAATGTTTATGAAACTATAAATGTATTACTAGTAAGAAGAATTGTGGTATATTGTTTAATTTCATTTTTTGAACCAAAATATCCCAGATGAGACAAAAAAATGTCACCTGCCCCTTTAAGTGCGGGACGTTACCGTCGTAACGCGACTCGAGTCCCATTTGTGCCTGTGATATTGAGTCTGACTAATAGAAGCGTTGTCTTCTCTTTACTAGCAGTTGAAACTCAAATATTGAAAAACAAACTAGCTTTTGAACAAAATAATGTAAATAGGCAAGATTCGTTTCAAGTAAATTAGTTTACATTGTTTAAGGGATATATCATTGAAGACCACCTCTTCCAGTTCAATAGGAGACTAATACTGTATCTATATATTCAGCCAGGGGACGGAAGAATCATGTATAAACCAATTTAGGATGGGACGCAGCGCTAGTGCCTGGAAATACAATTTAAAGTTTAGTACGGATAGTCCTACGTCTTTCCCTCGTTGTAATTTTGTTATTTTTATCTGGGAATGCTTACCTTGCCATATACAGTTGAAGTCGGAAGCTTACATACACTTAGGTTGGAGTCATTAGAACTTGTTTTTCAACCACTCCACAAATTTCTTGTTAACAAACTATAGTTTTGGCAAGTCGGTTAGGACATCTACTTTGTGCATGACACAAGTAATTTTTCCAACAATTGTTTACAAACAGATTATTTCACTTATTTCAATAATTCACTGTATCACAATTCCAGTGGGTCAGAAGTTTACATACACTAAGTTGACTGTGCCTTTAAACAGCTTGGATAATTCCAGAAAATGATGTCATGGCTTTAGAAGCTTCTGATTGACATCATTTGAGTCAATTGGAGGTGTACCTGTGGATGTATTTCAAGGCCTACCTTCAAACTCAGTGCCTCTTTGCTTGACATCATGGGGATATCAAAATAAATCAGTCAAGACCTCAGAAAAAAAGTTGTAGACCTCCACAAGTCTGGTTCATCATTGGAAGCAATTTCCAAATGCCTGAAGGTACCACGTTCATCTGTACAAACAATAGTATGCAAGTATAAACACCATGGAACCACACAGCCGTCATACCGCTCAGGAAGGAGAAGCGTTCTGTCCTAGAGATGAACGTACTTTGGTACGAAAAGTGCAAATCAATCCCAGAACAACAGCAAAGGACATTGTGAAGATGCTGGAGGAAACAGGTACAAAAGTATCTATATCCACAGTAAAACGAGTCCTATATCGACATAACCTGAAAGGCCGCTCAGCAAGGAAGAAGCCACTGCTCAAAAACCACCATAAAAAAGCCAGACTACGGTTTGCAACTGCACATGGGGACAAAGATCGTACTTTTGAGAGAAATGTCCTCTGGTCTGATGAAACAAAAATAGAACTGTTTGGCCATAATGACCATTGTTATGTTTGGAGGAAAAAGGGGGAGCCAAGCCGAAGAACACCATCCCAACCGTGAAGCACGGGGGTGGCAGCATCATGTTGTGGGGGTGCTTTGCTGCAGGAGGGACTGGTGCACTTCACAAAATAGATGGCATCATGAGGCAGGAAAATTATGTGGATATATTGAAGCAACATCTCAAGACATCAGTCAGGAAGTTAAAGCTTGGTCGCAAATGGGTCTTCCAAATGGACAATGACCCCAAGCATACTTCCAAAATTGTGGCAAAATGGCTTAAGGACAACAAAGTCAAGGTATTGGAGTGGCTATCACAAAGCCCTGACCTCAATCCCATAGAAAATTTGTGGGCAGAACTGAAAAAGCGTGTGCGAACGGGGAGGCCTACAAACCTGACACAGTTACACCAGATCTGTCAGGAGGAATGGGCCAAAATTCACCCAACCAATTGTGGGAAGCTTGTGGAAGGCTACCTGAAACGTTTCACCCAAGTTAAATAATTTAAAGGCAATCCTACCAAATACTAATTGAGTGTATGTAAACTTCTGACCCACTGTGAATGCGATAAAAGAAATAAAAGCTGAAATAAATCATTCTCTCTACTATTATTCTGATATTTCACATTCTTAAAATAAAGTCGTGATCCTAACTGACCTAAGACAGGGAATTTTTACAAGGATGAAATGTCAGGAATTGTAAAAATCTGAGATGAAATGTATTTGGCTAAGGTGTATGTAAACTTCTGACTTCAACTGTACACTGAGTATACAAAACATTAGGAACACCTGCTCTTTCCAAGACATGGACTGACCAGGTGAATCCAGGTGATCCCTTATTGATGTCACTTGTTATATCCACTTCAATGACATGCGCCAAATACAACAGGTGTAGACTTGAAATGCTTACTTACTAAGTGGCTAACAACTACTGCTCTCGCTCTCCCACAGACTATCCACACTGACTCTATGCCCATCCACAGGGCTCTACCCACATAGACACACACACCTTCACTGTCACACTTTCTCACACACCCTCACTCACACACTCATTACAGATGCCACATATTTACATCCACATGCGCACACCCCCTCACACACCTACGCTGCTGCTAATGTGTGTCAAGAACTGCAGAGCGTCTGGGTATTTCATGCTCAGCAGTTTTCCATGTGTATCAAGAATGGTCCACCATCCAAAGGACATCCAGCCAACTTGACACAACAGTGTGAAGAATTGGAGTCAACATGGGCCAGCATCCCTGTAATCAATGGAGAGTGAAATGTGATGCTAGTCTCATGATTGTGCATAGACTGTCTCGAATTTTAACAGGGACATCTCCGATATAAAGTGTTTTTTCTCACATTTTCTGTGATGTCATGTGCATCAAACTTATATCAGTACACTCCTAACAACCTAAGCATTACAAAAAACTTCAATTTGATCAAATAAGCCCCATGTATCAAAATAAAAATACATTTTTATCTTGACTAAATTTGACACTTTCTCATTGTCCCCCATACAAAAACTCCACACTTGCTTAAAACCTCTTGACACTACAGGGGGTGCTGTTTCAACTTGGACATTTATCGTTCCCAAATTAAACTGCCTCGTACTCAATTCTTGCTCGTACAATATGCATATTATTATTACTATTGGATAGAAAACAATCTCTAGTTTCTAAAACCGTTTGAATTAAGTCTGTGGGTGAACCAGAACTCTTTCTGCAGCGAAATTCATGACAGGAACTGCGAAGGTCTGAAAACGAGGCTCTGTTCTCAGATCAGTTTAAAGCTCTGTATGTATCCTATGGGTCGACATGAACTGCACCCGCCTTCCCCTGGATGTCAGTAACCAATGAGAAGTGGAATGGAGTTTCTACGTAGTTCTCAGAGCTTATAAAAGGCCAAGGAACGAAGGGAGCTCTCTTTTCGACGTTCGTCATTGCGCAAAGCAAGACCTCAGGATGGCATTTTGAAACGCTCAGTTATCGGCCTTAGCTATATCCGTCTGTAATTTAATTCGATATAGGTGTTAGAAACATCATAACGAAGTTATTTTAAACCGAGTTATATCAGTTTATGCGAGTATATTGCTATTTTCGGAATTTCCTTAGTATTGCGCTTTGAACATTTGGGCATGTTGTGGCCACATAGCTAATGTTAGCTGCTAATTCCGAAGTTGAAGACGACGTTTTACAACCAAGCAACGAATCTTTTGGACAAAGTACCACTTGCCCAAGATTCTAATGGAAGCTCGTCCAAAAGTAAGAGCTATTTATGATGTTATTCCGTATTTATGTGGAAAAATGTAAACGCATTTGTCCGCCATTATTGCGGCACTAGTCTGGCTGTAACGCACACTGTATGTCTAGTAACGTTAATTTTAAAAATCTAACTCAGCGGTTGCATTAATAACTAATGCATCTTTCATTTGCTGTCCAACCTGTATTTTTTAGTCAAGTTTACGATTATTTATTGATTAGATTAGGTGCCTTTCCAAGATGGCGCGGTCCAGAATGCATGACCTGTTGCCACTGATCACATTGTATAACCACGATTTGTGCTGCTAAATATGCACATTTTCGAACAAAACCTATATGCATTGTGTAATATGATGTTACAGGACTGTCATCTGATGAAGTATATCAAGGTTAGTCCAATTATATATCTTTTGCTGGATTGTTACGATCGCTAACCTTTGCTGCTGGTAAATGCGGTTGTGTTTCTGGCTATTGTGGTACGCTAATATAATGCTATATTGTGTTTTCGCTGTAAAACACTTAAAAAATCTGACATATTGGCTGGATTCACAAGATGTTGGGCTTTCATTTGCTGTACGCTGTGTATTTTTCAGAAATGTTTTAAGATGAGTAATTAGGTATTTGACGTTAGTCTCTGTAATTATTCTGGCAGCTTCGGCACTATTTCAGATTGCAGCTGCAATGTAGAACTGTGATTTATACCTGAAATATGCACATTTTTCTAAATAAACATATGCTATACAATAAATATGTTATCAGACTGTCATCTTATGAAGTTGTTTCTTGGTTAGTGGCTATATATATCTTTATTTGGTCGAATTTGTGATAGCTACTGATGGAGTAAAAAACTGGTGGAGTAAAAAAAGTGGTGTCTTTTGCTAACGTGGTTAGCTAATAGATTTACATATTGTGTCTTCCCTGTAAAACATTTTAAAAATCAGAAATGATGGCTGGATTCACAAGATGTGTATCTTTCATCTGGTGTCTTGGACTTGTGATTTAATGATATTTAGATGCTAGTATTTACTTGTGACACTATGCTAGGCTATGCTAGTCAGCTTTTTTACTGTGGGGGGTGCTCCCGGATCCGGGTTTGGGAGGAATTAGAGGTTAATAATTAAGGATCCTCTTAAAGTGGACAGATTTTGGGCAGAGTAAACCCTTTCGCTTCGCCTCTTCCTCTCTGTCCTGGGAGAAGCACGTGTCTTATGTGAGAGTGTGCAGGCCACGTTTTCCCGGCAAATTGTACCACACGACTGTAATTCCAATCTTGAAAGCATTATATTCTGTGATCCTTGCCACTTTATTATGGCTTTTTAGAGCTATTTCAAATAACAATTGTTACATATACTGTACCTTTTAAAAAAAAAAATTTACTCGACTTGGTTACATTTCTCTAGGCCCATGCCTCAGCTTTTTACCAAATTTTGCCTGACTGAAAAAAAAGAGCTAACCAAACAGGTTAAACAAATGTAAAATAATAAGTTTAACAAAATAAATAAGTTTGCCCAATTCAAAATAATAGGTTTAACTTGTTGAGTGGATTCTGTACACAAGTCAAAGGCAAACAAACAAAACACATATTTAACATTTTTATTAGGTGTCATCATTATTAATACATTTCAACATTATTATTTACAATTCAGTGAGTGGTAAATGAAAATATTACAGAGAATATATCTGCTACTTTAAGGAAAATATCTGAGAGATTTTAATAGGCCGACACACTAGAAGGTTGAACCCTCAAAGTGACTGGTAGCAGGACTATATAAACATTACTAATGGTAATATATATACACTGAGTGGACAAAACATTAGGAACACCTTCCTACTATTGAATTGCACCCCTTTTCCCCTCAGAACAGCCTCAATTCGTCGGGGCATAGACTCTACAAGGTTGTCGAAAGCGTTCCACAGGGATGCTGGCCCATGTTGACTCCAATGCTTCTCACATTTGTGTCAAGTTGGCTGGATGTCCTTTGGGTGGTGGACCATTCTTGACACACACGGGAAACTGTTGAGCTTGAAAAACCCAGAAACGTTGCAGTTCTTGACACACTCAAACTGGTGCACCTGGAACCTACTACCATACCCCATTCAATGGCACTTAACTATTTTGTCATGCCCAGTCACCATCTGAATTGCACACATACACAATCCATGTCTCAATTGTCTCAAGCCTTAAAAATCCTTATTTAACCTGTCTCCTCCCCTTCATCTACGCTGATTGAAGTGGATTTAACAGGTGACATCAATAAGGGATTATAGCTTTCATCTGGATTCACCTGGTATGGAAATAGCAGGTGTTCCTAATGTGTTTCCTAATGTTTTGTACATTCAGTGTACATGTAAACAGGAGTAATCGTGACCAGTAGCAGGATGCATAAATAGATACTAATGGTAATCAATAATCAATGAACAGCAGCGTAGTGGAGTAATACAGCTAATCAGTAGGTGTGAGGGAGTGTGTGTATGTGAGTATGTGTGCGTGCGTGTGAGTAAGAGTGATATTGAAGGTGTGTGTGTGTCTACGTTGGTAGATCCCTGTGGATGGGCATAGAGTCAGTGTGGATAGTCTTTGGGAGAGGGAGAGCAGTAGTTGTTAGCCATTTAGTAAGTAAGCATTTCACGGTGTGACAAATACATTTGATTTGATTTAATTTGAAGATGTTTAGGAGCATGTTGGTCTGTGCCTTGACGCACCGGTTACGTCTGCCGGATGGGAGCATGGAGAACAGTCCATGTCTCGGGAGGCTGGAGTCTTTGGCAATTTTTCGGGCCTTTCTCAGACATCGCCTGGCATGTAGTTGCTGGATGGCTGGGAGTTCACCCCTAGTGATGCGCTTGGCCGTCCGTACCTATGTACTGTAGAGCCTTCTGGTCGAGGGCGGGACAGTTGCCATACCAGACGGTGCTGCAACCGGTCAGAATGCTCTCGATGGTGCAGCTGTAAAAGTTCCTGAGGATCTGAGGAACCATGTCAAATCGTTTCAGCCTCCCGAGGGAGAAGAGCCATCACCATATTAGACAATTCTACCACACAACCGAACCTCAACTCTTACTCTATATTGTTTGTGTGTGCGTGCGTGTGTCTGTGAGTGAGAGAAGGGGGGTCCTCGCCTGTATGTTGGTTGTGAGGCAGTATCAGTGCAGGGTAATTAAATGCCCTATCCATCCCATCTGTTTTTAATTCATCAAACATGAGATGGAGAGAAAATAATTAAAATACGAAAAATTGGATGGAGGAGATAACCCAGTCCTTATTTATGGTAATGAAACTGCCATGCATACATTCAGTACACACACACACACACACACACACACACACACACACACACACACACACACACACACACACACACACACACACACACACACACACACACACACACACACACACACACACACAAAACATTTAGTAAGTAAGTATTTCACGGTATTCGAGGCATGTGACAAATGGGCTCCCGAGTGGCACAGTGGTCTAAGGCACTGCATCTCAGTGTTAGAGGCGTCACTACAGACTTTCTGGTTCAAATCCAGTTTGTATTACAACTGGCCGTGATTGGGAGTCCCAAAGGGCCACGCACAATTGGCCCAGTGTCTTCTGGGTTTGGCCGGTGTAGGCCGTCATTGTAAATAAGAATTTGTTCTTAAAACTTCTTAGCGCTAGGGGTCATAATTTTTTTATTTTCTTAAAATAACGTTCCCAAGGTAAACGGACATTTTCTCTGGCCCAGATCGTAGAATATGCATATAATTTACAGATTAGGATAGAAAACACCCCAAAGTTTCCAAAACTGTCAAAATATTGTCTGTGAGTATAACAAAACGTATTCTGCAGACGAAAACCTGAGAAAATCTAACCTGGAAGTGATATTTTTTTTTAAAGATCTGTGTTTCCTGGCCCGTATTTCTTCCATTTAAAGGGGTATCAACCAGATTCCTTTTCCAATGGCTTCCTCAGGCTGTGACCAGGCTTTAGACATATTTTCAGGCTTTTATTTTGAAAAATTAATGTGATTTTTCAAAACTAGTCAGGTGTCCTCCGAATAGTTCCTGCGCGCGCGAGAGGAGCTCTCCATTTTCCTTTTGTCTCTTAATGAATAGGTTATGGTCCGGTTGAAATATTATCGATTATGTTTGTTAAAAACAACCTGAGGATTGATTATAAAAAACATTTGACATGTTTCTACAACCATTACGGATACTTTTTGGAATTTGTCGAACGGAACAAGGCTTTGGTTTTCTGAACATAACGCGCAACCCAAATGGCGTTTTTTTTGTGATAAAAGTAATATTTATCGAACAAAAATAACATTTGTTGTGTAACTGGGAGTCTCGTGAGTGCAAACATCCGAAGATTATCTAAGGTAAGCGATTCATTTTATTGCTTTTCTGACTTTCGTGACCAAGCTAACCAAGCTAATATAAGGCTAACTGTTCTAGCATTGATTGCTACACTCACAAAAGCTTGGATTTCTTTCGCTGTAAAGTATATTTTCAAAATCTGACACGATAGGTGGATTAACAACAAACTAAGCTGTGTTTTGGTATATTTCACTTGTGATTGCATGATTATAAATATTTTTAGTAATATTTTTTAATCTGATACTTTTGGGAATTTTCTTCTTCCTTTCAGGACCGGAACGAGGCTGTTGTTTTCTGAACATAACGCGCAACCCAAATGGCGTTTTTTTGTTATAAAAGTAATATTTATCAAACAAAAAGAACATTTATTGTGTAACTGGGAGTCTCGTGAGTGCAAACATCCGAAGATTATCTAAGGTAAGCGATTAATTTTATTGCTTTTCTGACTTTCGTGACCATGCTAATTTGGGGCTAGCTGTTGTAGCATTGATTGCTACACTCACAAAAGCTTGGATTTCTTTCGCTGTAAAGTATATTATCAAAATCTGACACGATAGGTGGATTAACAACAAGCTAAGCTGTGTTTTGGTATATTTCACTTGTGATTGCATGATTATAAATATTTTTTGTAATATTTTTGCATTTGGCGCCCTGCAATTCTAGCGGTTGTTTAGGAAAGTGATCCCGCTTACGGGATTCGTAGTGCAGAGAAGTTAACTGACTTGCCTAGTTAAATTAAAAATGGTTGGCACTCAGGCCTCCCTCTCTTGCTCAGAAATCCTGTTGCAAACAGGGGAGGAGCAGATGGCTAAACATTGATCTAGCTGGGTGGGAGACGCCGGAAGACTGACGTTCGCTAAAAGTTTTGGGGATGTTGCCTCAATGTCTTTCCTCCTGTTTAGCTACTGATGTGACTCTGCCATTAAGGCTCATAGAGAGAGAGAGACAGACATTTGAAATGTGTCTATTCCTTTGAAACTTTTTTGATTGTTTAATTCACTTTTGTTTATTATCTGTTTCACTTTCTTTGGCAATATAAACATGTTTCCCATGCCAATAAAGCCCTTGAATTGAATTGAGAGGGGAGAGAGAAACAGGGAGACAGAGAGAGGGGGGAAACAGATACACTGCACCCGCTGGTTTATAGGCGTCGTTACAGAACATCTGGATCTCTGCCAGGCCCCTCCAGCCACTCGTAACCTTGACAATGTGGTTCCAAGGGGAGAGGGGGGATGCACCTCCAATGCCCTCCAACAAGTCTCACACCGTACCCCCAAACTCCAACCAACTCACTGCTTACATCTCAGTCCTAGCTCACTCTACAACCCCTGTGCCACATAGCCCACCTTCAAACCTTCAGCTAGCGTCCATCCCACGACCACACTGTAAACCCCAAAGTACCCCAATGTATTTCTTAACATTTACTTTTTATTTTTATTAATCTTTTTAGCCTTTTTTCATGATATCCAATTGGTAGTTACAGTCTTATCCCATCGCTGCAACTCCCGTATGGACTCGATAGAGGCAAAGGTCAAGAGCCGTGCATCCTCCGAAACACGACCCCGCACTGCTTCTTGACACAATGCTCGCTTAACCCGGAAGCCAGCTGCACCAACGTGTTGTAGGAAACACCTGGCGACCATGCCCTCCACAGGAGTCGCGATGGGACAAAGACAACCCAGCAGGCCAGACCCTCCCCTAACCCGGACGACGCTGGGACAATTGTGCCATGCCTCATGGGACTCCCAGTCGGCTTCGACATAGCCTGGGATCGAACCAGGATCTGGAGTGACACAGCTAGCACTGCGATGCAGTGCCTTAGACTGCTACACCACTCGGGAGGCCCTCCCCAAAGCATTGTGATATCAAATGTTTAAAAAAAATTGCAGCATGCTCTACTGTAGGTAGATGTTTTTGAAATATTTTTTTGAAATGTTATTTTTTGCTTGTACATTGAGTGATTGATTGATTAATCTTATGCAACACAAAGATAAATGGCATACATTTTTCTAAACTAATCCAATCATTTGGATTTTTTGCATCCGTTACTGAAATGGACGTTCCACTTTAAATGGCTTAAGTAGTCTCCTCACACTATTCCTTACCCTGGCAGTCATTATGAATGCAGGTTGCGGCGGAATGAAAGTGTCAAATGTTGGATATTCTTTTGCAACCCTACTTGCAAGCCTGATGTGGCCTGTAAACCATATGTTTCAGGCCTCTGTAAAGCTAGGCTTCAAAATAAGGCCTTATGGGATATGTAATGTATTGTCATAAAGAGTTTAATTATAATGATAATGTTCGCCTAGGAACTCAGTTGGTGAAGGCCACAGGACTGAAAATGAATGAATTCAACAACCATGTCTCTGTCACTAATAAATAAAGTAATGGGGGATACTCGAAAAGTCACTCGAAAAAAGTCACAGTGACTATCGGTTTGAGTAATGACAACTTAATCACTGTGACCGACCGCCTTGAGTCATTCTTATGTAGAACAATTTGAAATTGTGGTTTTTATATTGGATAAAAGCAGAGATACAGAGCTAAAACATGGTATATCATACACTGAATTTTAGGAACAATGGGAAAGTATTTCTGCTTTGAAAGTTGATAAACTTGTAACCTCACCTTTAGAAAATGGCCTTGGAATGTTTTGGTACCAACTGGAGAGCTCTTCTTTGGTGCCTTCTAATTGCAGTCGCTGTACTCATAATATACAGGAGAACGATCGCCTTACGGCGAGGATAGCTGTGCTGCAAGCCCAGCTTCAGACGCAATCGTTAGGCAAGGGTAATTTCAGTGTAGGAAAGGATGAAACAGCGTCTGTGCCACCAGTAAGTACAGATAGTAGTATAAATCTCCTCGCACAGTCCCCGCAGCCGGACAACTTTCTCATGGCTTCTGGAGGAAAATGCTGTAGGAATGCTCAACCGGTGCATTCAAGCCATTAAGCCGACAGAAACTTTCAACCAGTTTTCCCCATTAAGCAGCGAGTCGGAGTCTGAGCCTTCTCTTGTCTCTACTCCTCCCGTTACGGGGTCTGAGACGCCGAAGCTTCCCACCATTAGTTCTGACAAATTGAAAACCCTAGTCATTGGCGACTCCATTACCCGCAGTATTAGACTTAAAACGAATCAACCAGTGATCATACACTGTTTACCAGGGGGCAGGGCTACCAACGTTAAGGCTAATCTGAAGATGGTGCTGGCTAAAGCTAAAACTGGCGAGTGTAGAGAGTATAGAGATATTGTTATCCATGTCAGCACCAACGATGTTAGGATGAAACAGTCAGAGGTCACCAAGCGCAACATAGCTTCAGCGTGTAAATCAGCTAGAAAGATGTGTCGGCATTGAGTAATTGTCTCTGGCCCCCTCCCAGTTAGGGGGAGTTATGAGCTCTACAGCAGAGTCTCACAACTCAATCGCTGGTTGAAAACTGTTTTCTGCCCCTCCCAAAAGATAGAATTTGGAGATAATTGGCCCTCTTTCTGGGACTCACCCACAAACAGGACCAAGCCTGGACTGCTGAGGAGTGACGGACTCCATCCTAGCTGGAGGGGTGCTCTCATCTTATCTACCAACATTGACAGGGCTTTAACTCCTCTAGCTCCACAATGAAATAGGGTGCAGGCCAGGCAGCAGGCTGTTAGCCAGCCTGCCAGCTTAGTGGAGTCTGCCACTAGCATAGTCAGTGTAGTCAGCTCAGCTATCCCCATTGAGACTGTGTCTGTGCCTCGACCTAGGTGACCTCCTCCATTCCTGCCATTATTGAAAGAGATCGTGATACCTCACATCTCAAAATAGGGCTACTTAATGTTAGATCCCTCACTTCAAAAGCAGTTATAGTCAATTAACTAATCACTGATCATAATCTTGATGTGATTGGCCTGACTGAAACATGGCTTAAGCCTGATGAATTTACTGTGTTAAATGAGGCCTCACCTCCTGGTTACACTAGTGACCATATCCCCCGTGCATCCCGCAATGGCGGAGGTGTTGCTAACGATAGCAAATTTCAATTTACAAAAATAAAATGACGTTTTCGTCTTTTGAGCTTCTAGTCATGAAATCTATGCAGCCTACTCAATCCCTTTTTATAGCTACTGTTTACAGGCCTCCTGGGCCATATACAGCGTTCCTCACTGAGTTCCCTGAATTCCTATCGGACCTTGTAGTCATAGCAGATAATATTCAAATTTTTGGTGATTTTAATATTCACATGGAAAAGTCCACAGACCCACTCCAAAAGGCTTTCGGAGCCATCATCGACTCAGTGGGTTTTGTCCAACATGTCTCTGGACCTACTCACTGCCACAGTCATACTCTGGACCTAGTTTTGTCCCATGGAATAAATGTTGTAGATCTTAATGTTTTTCCTCATAATCCTGGACTATCGGACCACCATTTTATTACGTTTGCAATCGCAACAAATAATCGGCTCAAACCCCAACCAAGGAGCATCAAAAGTCGTGCTATAAATTCTCAGACAACACAAAGATTCCTTGATGCCCTTCCAGACTCCTTCTGCCTACCCAAAGACGTCAGAGGACAAAAATCAGTTAACCACCTAACTGAGGAACTCAATTTAACCTTGCGCAATACCCTAGAAAGCAGTTGCACCCCTAAAAACAAAAAACATTTGTCATAAGAAACTAGCTCCCTGGTATACAGAAAATACCCGAGCTCTGAAGCAAGCTTCCAGAATATTGGAACGGAAAGGGAGTCACACCAAACTGGAAGTCTTCCGACTAGCTTGGAAAGACAGTACCGTGCAGTATCGAAGAGCCCTCTCTGCTGCTCGATCATCCTATTTTTCCAACTTAATTGAGGAAAATAAGAATAATCCAAAATGTATTTTTGATACTGTCGCAAAGCTAACTAAAAAGCAGCACTCCTCAAGTGAGGATGGCTTTCACTTCAGCAGTAATAAATTCATGAACTTCTTTGAGGAAAAGATCATGATCATTAGAAAGCAAATTACGGACTCCTCTTTAAATCTGCGTATTCCTCCAAAGCTCAGCTGTCCTGAGTCTGCAAAACTCTGCCAGGACCTAGGATCAAGAGAGACACTCAAGTGTTTTAGTACCATATCTCTTGACACAATGATGAAAATAATCATGGCCTCTAAACCTTCAAGCTGCATACTGGACCCTATTCCAACTAAACTACTGAAAGAGCTGCTTCCTGTGCTTGGCACTCCTATGTTGAACATAATAAACGGCTCTCTATCCACCGGATGTGTACCAAACTCACCAAAAGTGGCAGTAATAAAGCCTCTCTTGAAAAAGCCAAACCTTGACCCAGAAAATATAAAAAACTATCGGCCTATATCGAATCTACCATTCCTCTCAAATTTTTTGGGAAAAGCTGTTGCGCAGCAACTCACTGCCTTCCTGAAGACAAACAATGTATACGAAATGCTTCAGTCTGGTTTTAGACCCCATCATACCACTGAGACTGCACTTGTGAAGGTGGTAAATGACCTTTTAATGGCGTCAGACCGAGGCTCTGCATCTGTCCTTGTGCTATTAGACCTTAGTGCTGCCTTTGATACCATCGATCACCACATTCTTTTGGAGAGATTGGAAACCCAAATTGGCCTACACGGACAAGTTCTGGCCTGGTTTAGATCTTATCTGTCGGAAAGATATCAGTTTGTCTCTGTGAATGGTTCGTCCTCTGACAAATCAACTGTACATTTCGGTGTTCCTCAAGGTTCCGTTTTAGGACCACTATTGTTTTCACTATATATTTTACCTCTTGGGGATGTCATTCGAAAACATAATGTTAACTTTCACTGCTATGCGGATGACACACAGCTGTACATTTCAATGAAACATGGTGAAGCCACAAAATTGCCCTTGCTAGAAGCCTGTGTTTCAGACATAAGGAAGTGGATGGCTGCAAACGTTCTACTTTTAAACTCGGTTTAAGGTCCCAAGAAACAAAGAGATCTTCTGTTAAATCTGACAATTAATCTTGATGGTTGTAAAGTCGTCTCAAATAAAACTGTGAAGGACCTCGGCGTTACTCTGGACCCTGATCTCTCTTTTGACGAACATATCAAGACTGTTTCAAGGACAGCTTTTTTCCATCTACGTAACATTGCAAAAATCAGACATTTTCTGTCAAAAAATGATGCAGAAAAATTTATGCATGCTTTTGTTACTTCTAGGTTAGACTACTGCAATGCTCTACTTTCCGGCTACCCGGATAAAGCACTAAATAAACTTTAGTTAGTGCTAAATACGGCTACTAGAATCCTGACTAGAACCAAAAAATGTGATCATATTACTCCAGTGCTAGCCTCCCTACACTGGCTTCCTGTTAAGGCAAGGGCTGATTTCAAGGTTTTACTGTTAACCTACAAAGCGTTACATGGGCTTGCTCCTACCTATCTTTCCGAGTTGGTCCTGCCGTACATACCTACACGTACGCTACGGTCACAAGACGCAGGCCTCCTAATTGTCCCTAGAATTTCTAAGCAAACAGCAGGAGGCAGGGCTTTCTCCTATAGATCTCCATTTTTTATGGAATGGTCTGCCTACCCATGTGAGAGACGCAGACTCCGTCTCAACCTTTAAGTCTTTATTGAAGACTTATCTCTTCAGTAGGTGCTATGATTGAGTGTAGTCTGGCCCAGGAGTGTGAAGGTGAACGGAAAGGCTCTGGAGCAACGAACCGCCCTTGCTGTCTCTGCCTGGCCGGTTCCCCTCTCTCCACTGGGATTCTCTGCCTCTAACCTTATTACAGGGGCTGAGTCACTGGCTTACTGGTGCTCTTTCATGCCGTCCCTAGGAGGGGTGCGTCACTTGAGTGGGTTGAGTCACTGACGTGATCTTCCTGTCTGGGTTGGCGCCCCCCCTTGGGTTGTGCCGTTGCGGAGATCTTCGTGGGCTATACTCGGCCTTGTCTCAGGATGGTAAGTTGGTGGTTGAAGATATCCCTCTAGTGGTGTGGGGGCTGTGCCTTGGCAAAGTGGGTGGGGTTATATCCTTCCTGTTTGGCCCTGTCCGGGGGTATCATCGGATGGGGCCACAGTGTCTCCTGACCCCTCCTGTCTCAGCCTCCAGTATTTATGCTGCATTAGTTTATGTGTCGGGGGGCTAGGGTCAGTTTGTTATATCTGGAGTACTTCTGTCTTATCCGGTGTCCTGTGTGAATTTAAGTATGCTCTCTCTAATTCTCTCTTTCTCTCTTTCTTTCTCTCTCTCGGAGGACCTGAGCCCTAGGACCATGCCTCAGGACGACCTGACATGATGACTCCTTGCTGTCCCCAGTCCACCTGGCCGTGCTGCTGCTCCAGTTTCAACTGTTCTGCCTGCGGCTATGGAACCCTGACCTGTTTACCAGACGTGCTACCTGTCCCAGACCTGCTGTTTTCAACTCTCTAGAGACCGCAGGAGCGGTAGAGATACTCTTATTGATCGGCTATGAAAAGCCAACTGACATTTACTCCTGAGGTGCTGCACCCTCGACAACTACTGTGATTATTATTATTTGACCATGCTTGTCATTTATGAACATTTGAACATCTTGGCCATGTTCTGTTATAATCTCCACCCGGCACAGCCAGAAGAGGACTGGCCACCCCTCATAGCCTGGTTCCTCTCTAGGTTTCTTCCTAGGTTTTGGCCTTTCTAGGGAGTTTTTCCTAGCCACCGTGCTTCTACACCTGCATTGCTTGCTGTTTGGGGTTTTAGGCTGGGTTTCTGTACAGCACTTTGAGATATCAGCTGATGTACGGGCTATATAAATAAATTTGATTTGATTTGATTTTGTCTACACCCATTCAGCATTGTTCACATCCGCTGAAGCTTTTTCCGACCCATCTCTTTAAGGGTTGATCCGAGCGTTCTGTACTAACAACAGCAGTCAAGCAACCAAGTTAACTGGCTAACTTGCTAGCTACTTCCAGACACAAATGAGAGAACAGCTCACTGAACATTACTCGCACTAGCAGAGCTGGTTTGGCTGTTTTTATGTTATCAGAGCGTTGGTGACTGCAACTGTGCTGTCAGATTGTCCATTCGTAAATTCTGAGCGTTTTCGCTCAAGGAGCGTTCAGAGCACACACTGTACGCTCTGGCCGATGAGTAGGGTTGATCCGAGCGTTCTGACCTCACAATGGCAGTCAAGCACCCAAGCTAACTGGCTAACATTGGCTAGCTTGCTAGCTACTTCCAGACACAAATGAGAGAACACCCCACTCTGACTATTTTACTGGTTAGGCTGGTTAGGCTGTTTTCATGTTATCTAGAGCATTGGTGACTATAACTGTGATGCTGGCTTTTTTGCTGCCGTTTACACCGGCCATATTCAAACGGGTGTTGAGTGTTTGTAAATTCATCAGCTATACTGCACTCTGGTACACTCAGATGAGAGTGCTCTGAAATCGGATTAGATGGCCAGACTGAATTTACGAACGCACCCGAAATGGTTACTTGCATAGTGGAGTCTTTTGTTAAGACATGTAGCTAGCTAGCTAGGTAAACAATGAACCATAATCCCAACTCATGACGTTACTACCCTGCATGAATCTGCAGGTAGCTAACCAACCAGGTTCAATGTTAGCTAGCCAACATTAGGTTATATCTAGCTAAGCAGATGGCTCTAAGATACGAATAATAAGATCATACACGTAATGTTAGCTGGCAAGCCAGGCAGCAAATGTTAGCTAGCTAGCTAACAGTACACTAACTTGAAATGAAACCACTTTCTGTCAAAATTAGAAATGTGTAATATCTGAAACTGTAGCTAGCTAGACTATCTTACCCGTGTGCAGCATGTTAGGACATTTCTCCCTGGCACGGATGCTATTGTTGACCTTAATTTGATCCGGAGACAGGTGTTTTCTCTATCTCCTTAGCTATCACACTCTAATTCCACTGATTTCAAAACTCGGCCCTCCAAAAAGTGGAGAACAACACTTACGCAGTTTAATACGCAAAAAAAAAAAGTAAAGTCGCGTTTAAAAGTATTACCTACACATACTAACCAGCTCAAATAGACAGAAGCGTGCTATATGGCAGACCAATCCGAACGCATCTCTCGGCATGTCCAGCCCACTCATTATCTCAGCCAATCATGGGTAGCAGGAAGGTTGCCTCTTTTTCTGTGGCTAAACCAACTAGGCTCGTAATTTAACAATTTTATCCATATTTACAGATGGCATACAAGTTTCTTATTAAGCCACATGAAAGTTCACATGTTCCAGAAGGCATTTCTGCCAAAAAATGCATTTATATTTTCTCATGTGAAGTAGTGACCCGCGACATATGCCTAGTTTCCTGAAACGGGTCTCTGCAGCACTCCACCAATCAGGCCTTTATGGTAGAGTGGCCAAACGGCGGCCACTCCTCAGTAAAAGGCACAGGACAGCCCGCTTGGAGTTTGCCAAAAAGCACCTAAAGGATTCTCAGACCATGAGAAACAAGATTCTCTGGTCTGATGAAACCAAGATTGAACACTTTGGCATGAATGCCAAGCGACACGTCTGGAGGAAACCTGGCACCATCCCTACGGTGAAGCATAGTGGGGGCAGTATCATGCTGTGGGGATGTTGTTTTGCGGCAGGGACTGGGAGACTAGTCAGGATCGAGGGAAAGATGAACAGAGCAAAGTACAGAGAGATCCTTGATGAAAACCTGCTCCAGAGCGCTCAGGGCCTCAGATTGGGGGCGAAGGTTCACCTTCCAAAAGGACAACGACGCTAAGCACACAGCCAAGACAACGCAGGAGTGGCTTCGGGACAAGTCTCTGAATGTCCTTAAGTGGCCCAGCCAGAGCCTGGACTTGAACCTGATCGAACATCTCTGGAGAGACCTGAAAATAGCTGTGCAGCTGTGCAGAGTTTGAGAAGATCTGCAGAGAAGAATGGGAGAAACTCCCCAAATACAGGTATGCGAAGCTTGTAGTGTCATACCCAAGAAGACTTAAGTCTGTAATCGCTGCCAAATGTGTACTGAGTAAGGGTCTGAATACTTACATAGATGTGATATTTAAGTTGTTTTTGCTTTGTCATTATGGGGTATTGTGTGTAGATTGATGAGGGGAAAAAAACTATTAAATACATTTTTGAATAAGGCATGTTACAAAATGTGTAAAAGATCAATGGGTCTGAATACTTTCCTGAATGCACTATGGTATAACGGGTTTCCTCAAAGGTTTTGAATAATGGCAGCGCATTGGGGTTTACAGTACATCATCATCACATACAACCATAGAACTGAGCTCTCTAGAGAGCAGTCAACTGCTTCACAGCACTCACTATGTCTGTAGCTTGGTCTATTCTCTTACCCCTCCCCTGATGGAACTCATAGTGCTACTGTAGCTGCTTAATTTTGGTCAGAAACCTAAGAATGGTTATATGTATTTAGTGCCCTGTAGAAAACTGAAAACGCTAAAAGAACAGAAAGTAAAAAGACTACTAGTGCAGAGTGATGTTGACTTGCGGCATGTGTGTGTTTCTGTGTGTGTGAGCTTAATGTCAGACAGGCAGTTGGCAGGCCGTGCAATAACAGGCTCCTGTTCGAGTCTTGCTGACTCATGCCATTTTAAGTAAACAGCCAGCATAGACCAGGGCCTTGTCCACACACACACACACACACACACACACGCACGCACGCACGCACGCACGCACGCACGCACGCACGCACGCACGCACGCACACGCACGCACACACACACACAGGTCACAAGTCAACATCTCTGGTCTAAACAGCCTCTCAGGTTTCTGCCAGTCCTCCAGTTGGGTCTCACACACAGAATCCTGTCCATTTCACATTTCATTTTCTCCTGATTTAGAGACATATGCTGCCATTTAAAATCGTCAATATAAAGACTTGAGTTTGGCCACTTGGTGAGGAAACGCATCAAAAATGAGAAATTAACATGAAGGTCAAATGAGACATTTAGCATTGAAAGAGATCACAGAGACCAAGACATGCTGAAAACAGCTCCTGGTCTGAGTCAAAAAGATCCTCTAGAAAAACAACAGCTCCATCCCCTATCCTTTGTAGAGAGAAAGAAACCAAACTGGAGAGGAGGGGATTAGGGGATGAGCAGCCTGAGACGATGAGACGTAACGTGGTTAATCAAATTACTATAATACAGTATGTTACGTTTGGTATAGTTACATAGGACAGAATGTTACTTAAAAACAAAGGAGGGTGGTTGGTTGAGGTGAATGGGTAGGCGTATAACGCGAACATGTTTGAATCTCATCACAGACAACTTTAGCATTTTAGCTAATTAGCAACTTGCAACTACTTACTACTTTTTAGCTTCACCCACACAGCCAGACTAATGCTAGCACAGTGAGGAGCTCATATCACACAGTCTTCTGCTGCCAATCTACACCAGAGAATCATTTTACTAGTGAAGAGATCAGTAAGAGGCTTTTATGTCACTTTCAGAAGTTTAGAATGGTATTTTTCAAACTGCTTTTACAATTGCTAAGAGATTAAAGGAAATATGATTATAGATTGAGACATTTACATATTTTGGATTATTCTCTGGAAAGATGTTACATTTATTTGCTATTACATTTTATATTCACTATTCCATTTATTCATTATTCGTCACATGACAGAACAGAGTAGCCTATAAATGAAAACCCCTCATATGAAAAGCATGCTAGCTAACCCTTCCACTAACCTTAACCCTTTAACCTAACTCCTAACCCTAACCTTAACTCTAACCTTAAACCCTAAATCGAACCCCTAGCCTAGCTAATGTTAACCACCTAGCTAACGTTAGCATTAGCCACTTGGAATTCGTAACATATCAAACGTTTTTCAAATTCATGACACATTGTATGAATTGCCATTCGTAACATATCATACAAATTGTAATTCGTAACATATCATATGAAATGCATGCCATATGAAACGTAACATATACTAATGCAGTGTCCCGGATATTCGTTGACTATGTTATGTCTACCCCTGAGTCCAGGTTGGGATGAGGGATGAGGACGTAGACCACAGAAGAGAAAGGGAGCAGAGAGATGAGACGGGGACCAAAGGATAGAGAGAGAATAGCAAGTTGAGGAGTGTGGAAGGCAAAAACAAGAGCACACAATGAGAACCCAGACCAGAGGGAGCCCTTAGGGAGTGCACAGGAAGAGGCGCCTCGTACGCACAAACCAACATTTCCTGCCATGAGTGTGTGAGCGTGTGTGTGTGTGTGTGTGTGTGTGTGTGTGTGTGTGTGTGTGTGTGTGTGTGTGTGTGTGTGTGTGTGTGTGTGTGTGTGTGTGTGTGTGTGTGTGTGTGTGTGTGTGTGTGTGTGTGTGTGTGTGTGTGTGTGTGTGTGTGTGAGCATGTGTGGGTTTGCATGTGTATGTGTGATCTCTGGCCAAGTGTGTGAGCGTGTGATGGCAGCCGCTCAAACGGATCCAGTCCATTTGACCTGGACACACAACATACACCCCAGGGAGAGCGAGGGAGAGAGGGGGAGTGGAGGGGGTGTAAAAGGGGTGAGGAGAAGATGGGGGAGAAAGGGGACAGTGAGGATGGGGGAGGGAGAGAAGTGAGCCCTGTCCTGTTTGGGTCATAACGCACTGATCACCGTGGAAATGTCAGAACCCTGTTCCGTATCGACTGTTGCTCTTGCGTTGTTACTCACCTACTGTCACACGTCCAGTTCAGCAAAACATAAATATTTCAAACAGAGTAAAAGTGAAAACATCACAAGTCTAAAAGGCCAAAATCACGACACTGTGTTTTCATCACTTCTATCTCTCATTTTTAAACCACAATGAAAGAGAAACATCCATTTCATCTCTTCCTGTTGAAAGTTTATTTTCACAGCTTTCTGTAAAGCTCAGAACTTTAATAATTTATTTAATTCACGCTTCACTCCTACTGTAAAAGAAGGACAAATAACAGTCCTGAAACATAAAGCCTACTGTAGCTTGTTGTCCAACAGTTCCACACTACATGTACTTTATATTAAAGCAGGACTTAAATGTTCCTTACTACATGTACTTTATATTAAAGCAGGACTTAAATGTTCCTTACTACATGTACTTTATGTTAAAGGAGGACTTAAATGTTCCTTACTACATGTACTTTATGTTAAAGGAGGACTTAAATGTTCCAGACTACATGTACTTTATTTAAAGCAGGACTTAAATGTTCCTTACTACATGTACTTTATATTAAAGCAGGACTTAAATGTTCCTTACTACATGTACTTTATGTTAAAGGAGGACTTAAATGCTCCAGACTACATGTACTTTATTTAAAGCAGGACTTAAATGTTCCATACTACATGTACTTTATATTAAAGAAGGACTTAAATGTTCCTTACTACATGTACTTTATGTTAAAGGAGGACTTAAATGCTCCAGACTACATGTACTTTATTTAAAGCAGGACTTAAATGTTCCTTACTACATGTACTTTATGTTAAAGGAGGACTTAAATGCTCCAGACTACATGTACTTTATTTAAAGCAGGACTTAAATGTTCCATACTACATGTACTTTATATTAAAGAAGGACTTAAGTGTTCCTTACTACATGTACTTTATATTAAAGCAGGACTTAAATGTTCCATACTACATGTACTTTATATTAAAGAAGGACTTAAATGGTCCTTACTACATGTACTTTATATTAAAGGAGGACTTAAATGTTCCTTACTACATGTACTTTATAATAAAGCAGGACTTAAATGTTCCTTACTACATGTACTTTATATTAAAGGAGGACTTAAATGTTCCTTACTACATGTACTTTATATTAAAGGAGGACTTAAATGTTCCTTACTACATGTACTTTATATTAAAGAAGTACTTAAATGTTCCAGACTACATGTACTTTATATTAAAGAAGGACTTAAATGTTCCTTACTACATGGACTTTAAAGAAGGACTTAAATGTTCCTTACTACATGTACTTTATATTAAAGAAGGACTTAAATGTTCCTTACTACATGTACTTTAAAGCAGGACTTAAATGTTCCAGACTAAATGTACTTTATATTAAAGCAGGACTTAAATGTTCCTTACTACATGTACTTTATATTAAAGCAGGACTTAAATGTTCCATACTACATGTACTTTATATTAAAGGAGGACTTAAATGGTCCAGACTACATGTACTTTATATTAAAGGAGGACTTAAATGTTCCTTACTACATGTACTTTATATTAAAGGAGGACTTAAATGTTCCTTACTACATGTACTTTAAAGAAGGACTTAAATGTTCCTTACTACATGTACTTTATATTAAAGAAGGACTTAAATGTTCCATACTACATGTACTTTATATTAAAGGAGGACTTAAATGTTCCTTACTACACATGTACTTTATATTAAAGCAGGACTTAAATGTTCCAGACTACATGTACTTTATATTAAAGGAGGACTTAAATGTTCCTTACTACATGTACTTTAAAGCAGGACTTAAATGTTCCAGACTAAATGTACTTTATATTAAAGCAGGACTTAAATGTTCCTTACTACATGTACTTTATATTAAAGCAGGACTTAAATGTTCCATACTACATGTACTTTATATTAAAGGAGGACTTAAATGTTCCAGACTACATGTACTTTATATTAAAGGAGGACTTAAATGTTCCTTACTACATGTACTTTATATTAAAGGAGGACTTAAATGTTCCTTACTACACATGTACTTTATATTAAAGCAGGACTTAAATGTTCAGACTACATGTACTTTATATTAAAGGAGGACTTAAATGTTCCTTACTACACATGTACTTTATATTAAAGCAGGACTTAAATGTTCCAGACTACATGTACTTTATATTAAAGGAGGACTTAAATGTTCCTTACTACACATGTACTTTATATTAAAGCAGGACTTAAATGTTCCTTACTACATGTACTTTATATTAAAGGAGGACTTAAATGTTCCAGACTACATGTACTTTATATTAAAGGAGGACTTAAATGTTCCTTACTACATGTACTTTATATTAAAGGAGGACTTAAATGTTCCTTACTACATGTACTTTAAAGAAGGACTTAAATGTTCCTTACTACATGTACTTTAAAGCAGGACTTAAATGTTCCAGACTAAATGTACTTTATATTAAAGCAGGACTTAAATGGTCCTTACTACATGTATTTATATTAAAGCAGGACTTAAATGTTCCATACTACATGTACTTTATATTAAAGGAGGACTTAAATGTTCCAGACTACATGTACTTTATATTAAAGGAGGACTTAAATGTTCCTTACTACATGTACTTTATATTAAAGGAGGACTTAAATGTTCCTTACTACATGTACTTTAAAGAAGGACTTAAATGTTCCTTACTACATGTACTTTATATTAAAGAAGGACTTAAATGTTCCAGACTACATGTACTTTATATTAAAGGAGGACTTAAATGTTCCTTACTACACATGTACTTTATATTAAAGCAGGACTTAAATGTTTCAGACTACATGTACTTTATATTAAAGGAGGTCTTAAATGTTCCTTACTACATGTACTTTAAAGCAGGACTTAAATGTTCCATACTAAATGTACTTTATATTAAAGCAGGACTTAAATGTTCCTTACTACATGTACTTTATATTAAAGCAGGACTTAAATGTTCCATACTACATGTACTTTATATTAAAGGAGGACTTAAATGTTCCAGACTACATGTACTTTATATTAAAGGAGGACTTAAATGTTCCTTACTACATGTACTTTATATTAAAGGAGGACTTAAATGTTCCTTACTACACATGTACTTTATATTAAAGCAGGACTTAAATGTTCAGACTACATGTACTTTATATTAAAGGAGGACTTAAATGTTCCTTACTACACATGTACTTTATATTAAAGCAGGACTTAAATGTTCCAGACTACATGTACTTTATATTAAAGGAGGACTTAAATGTTCCTTACTACACATGTACTTTATATTAAAGCAGGACTTAAATGTTCCTTACTACATGTAGTTTATATTAAAGCAGGACTTAAATGTTCCACACTAGATATACTTTATATTAAAGAAGGACTTAAATGTTCCTTACTACATGTACTTTATGTTAAAGGAGGACTTAAATGTTCCAGACTACATGTACTTTATATTAAAGGAGGACTTAAATGTTCCTTACTACATGTACTTTATATTAAAGGAGGACTTAAATGTTCCTTACTACATGTACTTTATATTAAAGAAGGACTTAAATGTTCCAGACTAAATGTACTTTCTATTAAAGAAGGACTTAAATGTTCCTTACTACATGTACTTTATATTAAAGCAGGACTTAAATGTTCCTTACTACATGTACTTTATATTAAAGGAGGACTTAAATGTTCCAGACTACATGTACTTTATATTAAAGAAGGACTTAAATGTTCCTTACTACATGTACTTTATATTAAAGCAGGACTTAAATGCTCCTTACTACATGTACTTTATGTTAAAGGAGGACTTAAATGTTCCAGACTACATGTACTTTATTTAAAGCAGGACTTAAATGTTCCTTACTACATGTACTTTATATTAAAGCAGGACTTAAATGTTCCATACTACATGTACTTTATATTAAAGAAGGACTTAAATGTTCCTTACTACATGTACTTTATATTAAAGCAGGACTTAAATGTTCCATACTACATGTACTTTATATTAAAGAAGGACTTAAATGTTCCTTACTACATGTACTTTATATTAAAGGAGGACTTAAATGTTCCTTACTACATGTACTTTATAATAAAGCAGGACTTAAATGTTCCTTACTACATGTACTTTATATTAAAGGAGGACTTAAATATTCCTTACTACATGTACTTTATATTAAAGGAGGACTTAAATGTTCCTTACTACATGTACTTTAAAGAAGGACTTAAATGTTCCTTACTACATGTACTTTATATTAAAGAAGTACTTAAATGTTCCTTACTACATGTACTTTATATTAAAGAAGGACTTAAATGTTCCTTACTACATGGACTTTAAAGAAGGACTTAAATGTTCCTTACTACATGTACTTTATATTAAAGAAGGACTTAAATGTTCCTTACTACATGTACTTTATATTAAAGAAGGACTTAAATGTTCCTTACTACATGTACTTTAAAGCAGGACTTAAATGTTCCAGACTAAATGTACTTTATATTAAAGCAGGAATTAAATGTTCCTTACTACATGTACTTTATATTAAAGCAGGACTTAAATGTTCCATACTACATGTACTTTATATTAAAGGAGGACTTAAATGTTCAGACTACATGTACTTTATATTAAAGGAGGACTTAAATGTTCCTTACTACATGTACTTTATATTAAAGGAGGACTTAAATGTTCCTTACTACATGTACTTTAAAGAAGAACTTAAATGTTCCTTACTACATGTACTTTATATTAAAGAAGGACTTAAATGTTCCAGACTACATGTACTTTATATTAAAGGAGGACTTAAATGTTCCTTACTACACATGTACTTTATATTAAAGCAGGACTTAAATGTTCCAGACTACATGTACTTTATATTAAAGGAGGACTTAAATGTTCCTTACTACATGTACTTTAAAGCAGGACTTAAATGTTCCAGACTAAATGTACTTTATATTAAAGCAGGACTTAAATGTTCCTTACTACATGTACTTTATATTAAAGCAGGACTTAAATGTTCCATACTACATGTACTTTATATTAAAGGAGGACTTAAATGTTCCAGACTACATGTACTTTATATTAAAGGAGGACTTAAATGTTCCTTACTACATGTACTTTATATTAAAGGAGGACTTAAATGTTCCTTACTACACATGTACTTTATATTAAAGAAGGACTTAAATGTTCCAGACTACATGTACTTTATATTAAAGGAGGACTTAAATGTTCCTTACTACATGTACTTTATATTAAAGCAGGACTTAAATGTTCCAGACTACATGTACTTTATGTTAAAGGAGGACTTAAATGGTCCAGACTACATGTACTTTATATTAAAGGAGGACTTAAATGTTCCTTACTACATGTACTTTATGTTAAAGGAGGACTTAAATGGTCCAGACTACATGTACTTTATATTAAAGGAGGACTTAAATGTTCCTTACTACATGTACTTTATGTTAAAGGAGGACTTAAATGGTCCAGACTACATGTACTTTATATTAAAGGAGGACTTAAATGTTCCTTACTACATGTACTTTATATTAAAGAAGGACTTAAATGTTCCAGACTAAATGTACTTTATATTAAAGAAGGACTTAAATGTTCCTTACTACATGTACTTTATATTAAAGCAGGACTTAAATGTTCCTTACTACATGTACTTTATATTAAAGGAGGACTTAAATGATCCAGACTAAATGTACTTTATATTAAAGAAGGACTTAAATGTTCCATACTACATGTACTTTATATTAAAGAAGGACTTAAATGTTCCATAAATCTACATCGTGGTATGTTACAGTCCTGTGTAACAAAACAGAGAAGGGAACAAAATGGTGGTGCATGGCTACACATGTTCCTGAGAACTGGAATTTTCCCTAATCCTGTTCTCCTCACACCTGTGTATGTGGCTAGAACTAAAACGCGGTTAGATTTTATTGCAAAGTGTGCATACTTCGAAATCCATGCCAATGTAGTGATATCTAAACATTGAACTTTACATGAATATCCTCTATTGGATTGCCTACCAATTGTTCCTTGTAGCTTTTCAGCTGAATGGCAAAGAAGGCACACTAAATGTGTATATTTTGGGCCAATGGAGGTGCTTACTGTCTGTGATTATGTTAAGACTCGCATACAGAACATCAACACCTGGTTGTGCCACCTGTATTCATATATGTTCCACAGCTCCCTTTCCTCTGTGCTGCCTAGCCAGTGGGCGGAGGAGGAGGAAATGGCTGACTGGCCAGAGCTGTGCTCCAGAGCAGAATATCATTGCACTATTACACTGTATTATATATGATATTCAGTTAAATAGGGCGCCAGTGAAACCCATCACATTGTAAAGTGGAGGAAAAGTCCCCTCAGTGACGGGGTCTGGGTAAGAAGGTTTGCAGCCAGCGGGGGTGGTGGCGCGGTTAGGGAAGCCTCTGCTTAGGGACACACAGACTAACGCTGGCCACTCCTGCTTAAGAAGGTCAGCCATATTTCTGTGTGGCCGTCCTCTATATACTGACCCCATAGCACAACACTTTGTGAATTTTGTGAATCACATTTTGTGAATTACTGCACATATCCAGCCAGGAAGCATCTTCATAAAATATATATTGATGGTTTTGAATAGTAATATTTTATTTTGGCTTGCTATTTGGAAGTTACTGTAAGAAAGTGGTACTTTTCCATTGGCTCTAGGAAGCCAGACCTGTCCTCCCCGATCAGACTGAGATAGACTGGAGACATCTTTATGAACAATCTTTACCTGTCAGATGGGAATGAGCCTTTTCTCAAATCTCTTGTCTCTGTCTCCCCCTCATCTCTCTCTCCATTATCTCACTCTCTTTCTCCCCCTCTCTCTCGTGTATACACACATACACTTTTACTCTATCTCTCAATTTTCTCCATCTCTCTCTCAGCCGTAGTGTTTTAGATGTGAGAGTGAGATAACACACAGCTCGTCTGCTCTGCCGACAGTTCCTAATGATCTCCTCTCACACCCAGAGCTCTGACTCAAATGGCCTTAGAGATAGAATGAGTAGAACAGACAGTCCATCAGTCTACAGAGAATTGCTTTGAATGGGGATGTTGATTCTACTCGTTTTGATTCTATGCTTCACCCACACAGCCAGACTAATGCTAGCACAGTGAGGAACTCATATCACACAGTCTTCTGCTGCCAATCTACACCAGAGAATCATTTGACCGGTGAAGAGATCATTAAGAGGCTTTTATGTCACTTTCAGAAGTTTAGAATGGTATTTTTCAAACTGTCTTTACAATTTCTAAGAGATTAAAGGAAGCATGATTATAGATTTATAAATTGACATATCTTGGATTATTCTCTGGAAAGATGTTACATTTTATTCACTATTTCATTTTTATTCTATATTCAGTTTATTCATTATTATTCTCATGACAGAACAGAGTAGCCTATAAAGGAAAACCCTTCATATGAAAAGTATGAAACCATTTCCTTTCATCAGTTCATAGAATTGCATGTTCCAAGGTCAACGTTAAAAGTTACAGCTTTCAACAAATCAAATTGCAGAACTTCTATTGATGTTCTACTATTCACACTCTGATTGTCATGGCCTGAGGCAAATAAAGTAGCCCAAGACTGGCAATGGTGGAGAACTTTAGTACAGGTCCTATGTTCAAATGTTCTATATGATTTCAGAAGCTACATGTTCTGGCTAGTTCTCCCAGCTAAAATAGTAATATCCTAAAGAGACAGTGAGTATAACAGTGCTGGTGTCAGCTAGCTGTTTCAAGGATGAGGGCATCACTGAGGCCTGGTGACCACTGCAGCTCAACACAGGTACACTACAGTACCCCTCTGCTTCTAATGAGAGAGTGTGTGTGTAAGCGCAGACACTTGAAGTGCCACACACACACACACACACACAGGCACATGCGCACGCACACACAGGCCTACATCTCCCCTGCCCCCTACCATGCCCCCACCACCCTTGCCTCCAGTCCTCAGTTCAGCCTGAGTGCCTCAGTGACATTGTGTGTGTGTGTGTGTGTGTGTGTGTGTGTGTGTGTGTGTGTGTGTGTGTGTGTGTGCGTGCGTGCGTGCGTGCGTGCGTGCGTGCGTGCGTGCGTGCGTGCGTGTTACAGAGCGATCCCTCTGTCTGGCTGACCCCAGTGGAGAAAGGGAAGGATAAGAAAAGGCAATTAAAGGAGAGATGGCTTGTGCGTCTCCAGGAGCGCCTCTGACCGTTAACCTTCCTGGAGACAGAGAGAGAGAGAGAAACCTAACGATGGAGACAATCCGTTTAGACTAAAGCGCTCCCTCGTTTTTACAGAGCTAATATCCTGCCTTTTTAAACCCTTCCAATCGCAATTGTAACTTTGTGTGGACGGTTCATTTAATAGTAAGTTGAGCCCAGATGTATTTGTGTATCCAAGGACCTGTACACATCAAGCCACTGTTACTCTGATACAACCATTTGGCAGTATTTTAGGAAAGAAAATATTGTGTCATACTGTCAGAGATACAAGCATGTCTGAGAGTTCTAAACAATTGCGTCTCTGATAGTCATGTGTTCCAGGTGTGTTTGGGCCTGGAAGGTAGTGTGTAGGGGGAGTGTAGTGTGTAGGGGGAGTGTAGTGTGTAGGGGGAGTGTAGTGTGTAGGGGGAGTGTAGTGTGTAGGGGGAGTGTAGTGTGTAGGGGGAGTGTAGTGTGTAGGGGGAGTGTAGTGTGTAGGGGGAGTGTAGTGTGTAGGGGGAGTGTAGTGTGTAGGGGGAGTGTAGTGTGTAGGGGGAGTGTAGTGTGTAGGGGGAGTGTAGTGTGTAGGGGGAGTGTAGTGTGTAGGGGGAGTGTAGTGTGTAGGGGGAGTGTAGTGTGTAGGGGGAGTGTAGTGTGTAGGGGGAGTGTAGTGTGTAGGGGGAGTGTAGTGTGTAGGGGGAGTGTAGTGTGTAGGGGTAGTGTAGTGTGTAGGGGGAGTGTAGTGTGTAGGGGGAGTGTAGTGTGTAGGGGGAGTGTAGTGTGTAGGGGGAGTGTAGTGTGTAGGGGGAGTGTAGTGTGTAGGGGGAGTGTAGTGTGTAGGGGGAGTGTAGTGTGTAGGGGGAGTGTAGTGTGTAGGGGTAGTGTAGTGTGTAGGGGGAGTGTAGTGTGTAGGGGGAGTGTAGTGTGTAGGGGGGAGTGTAGTGTGTAGGGGGAGTGTAGTGTGTAAGGGGGAGTGTTGTGTGTAGGGGGAGTGTTGTGTGTAGGGGGAGTGTAGTGTGTAGGGGGAGTGTAGTGTGTAGGGGGGAGTGTTGTGTGTAGGGGAGTGTAGTGTGTAAGGGGGAGTATTGTGTGTAGGGGGAGTGTAGTGTGTAGGGGGAGTGTAGTGTGTAGGGGTAGTGTAGTGTGTAGGGGGAGTGTAGTGTGTAGGGGAGTGTAGTGTGTAGGGGGAGTGTAGTGTGTAGGGGTAGTGTAGTGTGTAGGGGGAGTGTAGTGTGTAGGGGGAGTGTAGTGTGTAGGGGGGAGTGTAGTGTGTAGGGGGAGTGTAGTGTGTAAGGGGGAGTGTTGTGTGTAGGGGGAGTGTTGTGTGTAGGGGGAGTGTAGTGTGTAGGGGGAGTGTAGTGTGTAGGGGGAGTGTAGTGTGTAGGGGGAGTGTAGTGTGTAGGGGGGAGTGTTGTGTGTAAGGGGGAGTATTGTGTGTAGGGGGAGTGTAGTGTGTAGGGGGAGTGTAGTGTGTAGGGGAGTGTAGTGTGTAAGGGGGAGTGTAGTGTGTAAGGGGAGTGTAGTGTGTAGGGGGGAGTGTTGTGTGTAGGGGAGTGTAGTGTGTAAGGGGGAGTATTGTGTGTAGGGGGAGTGTAGTGTGTAGGGGGAGTGTAGTGTGTAGGGGTAGTGTAGTGTGTAGGGGGAGTGTAGTGTGTAGGGGGAGTGTAGTGTGTAGGGGGAGTGTAGTGTGTAGGGGTAGTGTAGTGTGTAGGGGGAGTGTAGTGTGTAGGGGGAGTGTAGTGTGTAGGGGGAGTGTAGTGTGTAGGGGGAGTGTAGTGTGTAAGGGGGAGTGTTGTGTGTAGGGGGAGTGTTGTGTGTAGGGGGAGTGTAGTGTGTAGGGGGAGTGTAGTGTGTAAGGGGGAGTGTAGTGTGTAGGGGGAGTGTAGTGTGTAGGGGGGAGTGTTGTGTGTAGGGGAGTGTAGTGTGTAAGGGGGAGTATTGTGTGTAAGGGGGAGTGTAGTGTGTAGGGGGAGTGTAGTGTGTAGGGGGAGTGTAGTGTGTAGGGGGAGTGTAGTGTGTAGGGGGAGTGTAGTGTGTAGGGGGAGTGTAGTGTGTAGGGGGGAGTGTTGTGTGTAGGGGGAGTGTTGTGTGTAGGGGGAGTGTAGTGTGTAAGGGGGAGTGTAGTGTGTAGGGGGAGTGTAGTGTGTAGGGGGAGTGTAGTGTGTAAGGGGGAGTGTAGTGTGTAAGGGGGAGTGTAGTGTGTAAGGGGGAGTGTTGTGTGTAGGGGGAGTGTTGTGTGTAGGGGGAGTGTAGTGTGTAGGGGGAGTGTAGTGTGTAAGGGGGAGTGTAGTGTGTAGGGGGGAGTGTTGTGTTTAGGGGAGTGTAGTGTGTAGGGGGGAGTGTAGTGTGTAGGGGGAGTATAGTGTGTACGGGGAGTGTAGTGTGTAGGGGGGAGTGTTGTGTGTAGGGGAGTGTAGTGTGTAGAGGAGTGTGTAGGGGGAGTGTAGTGGGTAGGGGAGTGTATTGCGTAGGGGAAGTGTAGTGTGTAGGGGGAGTGTAGTGTGTAGGCGAGTGTAGTGTGTAGGGGAGTGTGTAGGGGGAGTGAGGTGTGTAGGGGGAGTGTAGTGTGTAGGGGTAGTGTTGTGTGTAGGGGGAGTGTAGGGGGAGTGTAGTGTGTAGGGGAGTGTAGTGTGTAGGAGGAGTGCAGTGTGTACGGGGAGTGTTGTGTGTAGGGGAGTGTGTAGGGGTAGTGTAGTGTGTAGGGGGGAGTGTTGTGTGTAGGGGGGAGTGTTGAGTGTAGGGGGAGTGTTGTGTGTAGGGGAGTGTAGTGTGTGGGGGAGTGTAGTGTGTAGGGGGAGTGTAGTGTGTAGGGGAGTGTGTAGGGGGAGTGTAGTGGGTAGGGGGAGTGTTGTGTGTAGGGGAGTGTAGTGTGTGGGGGAGTGTAGTGTGTAGGGGAGTGTGTAGGGGGAGTGAGGTGTGTAGGGGGAGTGTAGTGGGTAGGGGAGTGTAGTGTGTAGGGGTAGTGTAGTGTGTAGGGGGAGTGTGTAGGGGGAGTGTAGTGTGTAGGGGGAGTGTAGTGTGTAGGGGAGTGTAGTGTGTAGGGGAGTGTAGTGTGTAGGGGAGTGTAGTGTGTAGGGGAGTGTGTAGGGGGAGTGTAGTGTGTACGGGGAGTGTAGTGTGTAGGGTGGAGTGTTGTGTGTAGGGGAGTGTGTAGGGGTAGTGTAGTGTGTAGGGGAGTGTAGTGTGTAGTGTAGTTTGTAGGGGGAGTGTAGTGTGTAGGGGGAGTGTGTAGGGGAGTGTAGTGTGTAGGGGTAGTGTAGTGTGTACGGGGAGTGTAGTGTGTAGGGGGGAGTGTAGTGTGTAGGGGAGTGGATAGTGTGCAGATGGATGGTAGTGTGTAGATGAGAGAGAAAGTGAACTCTCTGAAATAGGTGAGGGATTTTGAAATATATATATTTTTATATAACCTTTATTTAACTAGGCAAGTCAGTTTAAGAACAAATTCTTATTTACAATGACGGCCTACACAAGCCAAACCCAGACGCTTCTGGGCCAATTGTGTGCCGCCCTATGGGACTCCCAATCACGGCCGGTTGTGATACAGCCTGGATTTGAACCAGGGTGTCTGTAGTGACGCCTCTAGCACTGAGATGCAGTGCCTTAGACCGCTGTACCACTCGGGAGCCCAAAATAACCATGCTCAGATATGAAAGGGGGTAAATGACAGAGTAGTGGCCCAGAGTAGGTTGTGCGTGCATGTGTGTGTTTGTTTTCAGAGAGATAGAGGGATGAATCAGATACAGGAAGTCAAAACAGCGGAACAGAGAATCATCATCATTGCTTGATTACAGAGCAGGCAGCTAAAGTGTGAGCGTGTGTGGCAACAAAGACACAACACACTGGCAACACTAATACAACACACTGGCAACAAAGACACAACACACTGGCAACACTAATACAACACACTGGCAACACTGACACAACACACTGGCAATACTGACAACACACTGGCAACATTGACACAACACACTGGCAACACTAATACAACACACTGGCAACAAAGACACAACACCTGCAACACTAATACAACACACTGGCAACACTGACACAATACACTGGCAACACTGACACAACACACTGGCAACACTGACACAACACACTGGCAACACTGACACAACACACTGGCAACACTGACACAACACACTGGCAACACTGACACAACACACTGGCAACACTGACACAACACACTGGCAACACTGACACAACACACTGGCAACACTGACACAACACACTGGCAACACCAATACAACACACTGGCAACACCAATACAACACACTGGCAACACCAATACAACACACTGGCAACACTGACACAACACACTGGCAACACTAATACAGCACACTGGCAACACTGACACAACACACTGGCAACACTAATACAACACACTGGCAACACTGACACAACACACTGGCAACACTAATACAACACACTGGCAACACTAATACAACACACTGGCAACACTGACACAACACACTGGCAACACTAATACAACACACTGGCAACACTAATACAACACACTGGCAACACTGACACAACACACTGACAACACTGACACAATACACTGGCAACACTGACACAACACACTACCAACAAAGACACAACACACTGGCAACAAAGACACAACACACTGGCAACACACTGCCAACAAAGACACAACACACTGGCAACAAAGACACAACACACTGGCAACACACTGGCAACACACTGGTAACAAAGACACAACACACTGGCAACAAAGACAGAACACACTGGCAACACACTGGCAACAAAGACACAACACACTGGCAACACACTGGCAACAAAGACACAACACACTGGCAACAAAGACACAACACACTGGCAACACACTGGCAACAAAGACACAACACACTGGCAACAAAGACACAACACACTGGCAACAAAGACACAACACACTGGCAACACTGACACAACACACTGCCAACAAAGACACAACACACTGTCAACACACTGGCAACAAAGACACAACACACTGGCAACAAAGACACAACACACTGGCAACACTGACACAACACACTGGCAACACACTGGCAACAAAGACACAACACACTGGCAACAAAGACACAACACACTGCCAACAAAGACACAACACACTGGCAACAAAGACACAACACACTGGCAACAAACTGCCAACAAAGACACAACATACAGGCAACACTGACACAACACACTGGCAACACTGACACAACACACCGCCAACAAAGACACAACACACTGCCAACACTGACACAACACACTGGCAACACACTGCCAACAAAGACACACCACACTGACAACAAAGAAACAAAATGCAGACACAATATGAAGACATCATGGAGAGAACACACTGCCAACACAGATATATACAGACTCTTACTGACAGTCGTGGCTGCTTTGTATGATGTATTGTTGTCTCTACCTTCTTGAACTTTGTGCTGTTGACTTTGCCCAATAATTTTTGTACCCTGTTTTTGTGCTGCTACCATGTTGTGCTGCTACCATGTTGTTGTCATGTTGTGTTGCTACCATGCTGTGTTGTCATGTGTTGCTGCCTTGTTATGTTGTTGTCTTAGGTCTCTCTTTATGTAGTGTTGTATCTCTCTTGTTGTGATGTGTGTTTTGTCCTATATTTATGTTGTTTTAATTTTTTAAATCCAGGCCCTCGTCCCCACAGGAGGCCTTTTGCCTTTTGGTAGGCCGTCATTGTAAATAAGACTTAACTGACTTGCCTAGTTAAATAAATAAAAACAAATACACTGAGTGTACAAAACATTAGGAACACCTGCTCTTTCCATAACACAGACTGACCAGGTGAATCCAGGTGAAAGCTATGATCTCTTATTGATGTCACCTGTTAAATCCACTTCAATCAGTGTAGATGAAATGGAGGAGACAGGTTAAGAAAAATGTTGAAGCCTTGAGACAATTGAGACATGGATTGTGTATGTATGCCATTGAGGGTGAATGGGCAAGACAAAATATTTAAGTACCTTTGAATCTTTGAAAATGTTGATTGTTGCGTTTATATTTTTGTTCAGTGTATGTACAATCACATGCTGGAGATATAAAAATATGGGCCAAAAATGAGTGTATGAACATGGAATATGTGTTTTTAGTGTTGGACTAAAATCAGGACCAGTGACCTTAGACACTCTGTAGGAGACACACACTCCAATGAAGGAGACACACACTCCACTGAAGGAGACACACAAACACAATGAAGGAGACACACACTCCACTGAAGGAGACACACAAACACACTGAAGGAGACATACACACACTGAAAGAGACACACACAAGCTGTAGGACACACCCATTGTAGGAGACACATTGTAGGATAGCGTGACTGGAGAGAGGGAGAAGGCCCAATTATGTGCACCCCCCTGCTCCCCCACTCTCCTGTTAATTTTATGCATGACGTGTGCAACCCTGCAATGCTGCTGCCAGCACGACACACAGAGCTGCTCAGGATGATTGCAATTAAAGGGACTCTCTCCCTCCTTCCCTTCCAACTCCTTTCTTCCCTCCTTCCCTTCCACCTCCTCTCTTCCCTCCATCCCTTCCACCTCCTCTCTTCCCTCCATCCCTTCCACCTCCTCTCTTCCCCTCATCCCTTCCACCTCCTCTCTTCCCCTCATCCCTTCCACCTCCTCTCTTCCCCTCATCCCTTCCACCTCCTCTCTTCCCCTCATCCCTTCCACCTCCTCTCTTCCCTCCATCCCTTCCACCTCCTCTCTTCCCTCCATCCCTTCCACCTCCTCTCTTCCCCTCATCCCTTCCACCTCCTGTCTTCCCCTCATCCCTTCCACCTCCTCTCTTCCCCTCATCCCTTCCACCTCCTCTCTTCCCTTCATCCCTTCCACCTCCTCTCTTCCCCTCATCCCTTCCACCTCCTCTCTTCCCCTCATCCCTTCCACCTCCTGTCTTCCCTCCATCCCTTCCACCTCCTCTCTTAATCAGAGAGGAGTTCTACAAATACTCTCTATACCCCCTTCTCTCTCTCCTCCATTCTCTCTTCCCCCTCCCCCACTCTCTCCCTTTATCGTTTTTCTCTCTAAGAAGGAGTTGTCATAGCGGTCAGTGTTCTGACCTTCAGGTGCTGTTCATGTGTTAATGATAAGAGAGGAACAGAACATAGGGCTCCATTGGTTTGATGACAGAGAAAAGAAAAGCGCTCAATTCAATCAGGTCATATTAGAATAGAATAGAATACTTTATCGTCCATTAAAACTGGTTAGTATTGTATGGATATCCTGTATCCTATCCTGTATGGATGATTGCAATTAAAGGGACTCTCTCCCTCCTTCCCTTCCACCTCCTCTCTTCCCTCCTTCCCTTCCACCTCCTCTCTTCCCTCCATCCCTTCCACCTCCTCTCTTCCCTCCATCCCTTCCACCTCCTCTCTTCCCCTCATCCCTACCACCTCCTCTCTTCCCCTCATCCCTTCCACCTCCTGTCTTCCCCTCATCCCTTCCACCTCCTCTCTTCCCCTCATCCCTTCCACCTCCTCTCTTCCCTCCATCCCTTCCACCTCCTCTCTTCCCTCCATCCCTTCCACCTCCTCTCTTCCCCTCATCCCTTCCACCTCCTGTCTTCCCCTCATCCCTTCCACCTCCTCTCTTCCCCTCATCCCTTCCACCTCCTCTCTTCCCCTCATCCCTTCCACCTCCTGTCTTCCCTCCATCCCTTCCACCTCCTCTCTTCCCCTCATCCCTTCCACCTCCTCTCTTCCCTCCATCCCTTCCACCTCCTCTCTTCCCCTCATCCCTTCCACCTCCTCTCTTCCCTCCATCCCTTCCACCTCCTCTCTTCCCCTCATCCCTTCCACCTCCTCTCTTCCCTCCATCCCTTCCACCTCCTCTCTTCCCTCCATCCCTTCCACCTCCTCTCTTCCCCTCATCCCTTCCACCTCCTGTCTTCCCCTCATCCCTTCCACCTCCTCTCTTCCCCTCATCCCTTGGTTCATTGTGCGGTGGTTGAGAAGGATCGCCACTGGACTGGAGTGGTCTTAATCAGAGAGGAGTTCTACAAATACTCTCTATACCCCCTTCTCTCTCTCCTCCATTCTCTCT